>NC_061528.1:3995000-4095000 GCF_022379125.1 Scophthalmus maximus
TTATCTAAATATATGACGAGGCTTTTTCATCGCGATTCTACTCTCGAAAACTATTTTTGCAAGAATGTTTTCAATATCTTTTGGTAGTGAGTCATCCCGCCAGCATAGACGATCTAGGTGCGGTGTGTACAGCAGCTGTGAGTCGGGCGTGAGGGAGAGTGAAGCCCTCCGCAGCTGCTCGGAGGCGCAGGACGACCATGGACGAAAGACCCGAACCCTCCTCTGTGGTGTAGGACCGGAGCCGCGGGACGGGCGGGTGAGGAGGGGGAACTTCACACACACACACACACACACACACACACACACCGCAGAGACCGAGACCCCAGCTCCAGCTCCCTCCTGTGGTCCCTCCGGCTCCTCCGGTTCCTCCCTGCTGGGAAGTAAAATGTGGCTGAACCCGGAGGAAGTTCTGCTGAAAAACGCCCTGAAGCTCTGGGTGACGGAGAGGAGCAACGACTTCTTCCTCCTGCAGAGGAGGCGAGGCCGCGGGGAGTCGACGGGCCGCATCACAGGTGACACGCGAAATAAAACTCTTCTTATGATAAACACGATACATATGGCCAGTCACAAACGAGGGCACACAGGTGAGCAAGCAGCGGTCAGGTGACACGACAGGTAAACAACAGCAGCAGGAACAAACAAGGCCACAAAGAGCCAGGGGGCGTGTCTGAGGAGGGGGGTATCCAAGAGTTAACAAGATCTGTTGAACCAAAAATATTTATTATTATTATTATTATTATTATTATTATTAATAATAATAATAATAATAATAATCCTTGGTTCCAGTTTGAAGCTTCACAGGAAAGTCCCTGTTCCAGATGGTGCTACTATGGCAACTGAAACTGGTAACCTGTCACTGATTGGCAGGTTAACTTGACCCCCCCCCACCCCCTCAAATATGGTAAAGATGCAGATTACAAAACCAGAAAAAAAACAAAAAAACAAACCTGTGTGTCATAGCAGAAATTCCTCACTTCCTATAAAGTAACAGTGTTGCACACAAAGTGTCACTACCAAGAAGTGGCACTGCCACAACTTCCTGACGTGTGTGTGTGTGTGTGTGTGTGTGTGTGTGTTTGTGGAGAGAGAATTGAACTACAGACCAGAAATAGTCTGAACAGACAAGAGACTGATGCTATTTTGATTTTTTTTTTCTGCTGTGAGACGACGACACGCGTCAACAGGGGAAAGAAAAGCATGAAATGAAACGATTGATGGCTGAATTCCATTTAGTTTTCACCTCGGTTTCAATTTGTAGTGGTCCTTGAGTTTCTTTGTAATTTTTTTCAATCTTTCTCTTTCATTTTGGCTCAATGTGACCTGTACTTTTGGTCAATAATAAGTTAATAATGCGATGAGTCGACCAACAGAAATTACAAAAAATTCTTGTTAGGAATTAATCAAAAAAAATATCTCTGATTCTATTATCTGATATGAGAGAATTTGCCTCCTCTGTTTTACATCTTTTTAAAATCAAATATCTTTGATTTGTAGCTGTTGATCATAAAAACCAACATATTTTAATATTATCTTTCAGTCCAACCCTCTTATTATTCTTGCAAACATGTTTTATAGTTGTTAATTAACTTGGGTAAAATCGTAAATCTAAACAAAAAAATTGGGGCGTCACAATAACCCAGTGTTGATGACAGCCGTGATTTATGTCATGTTAATTCACATAGGATAATATTTTGGGAAATAATAAGAATACCGTTTAATTTCTTTCCGCTCTGACTCTGACTATCTGGGTCGCGCTCCAACGTAGTGTGTC
This sequence comes from Scophthalmus maximus, assembly GCF_022379125.1. Taxonomy (NCBI): domain Eukaryota; kingdom Metazoa; phylum Chordata; class Actinopteri; order Pleuronectiformes; family Scophthalmidae; genus Scophthalmus; species Scophthalmus maximus. Next base: position 3,996,772 of record NC_061528.1, read on the forward strand.
TTGTCGTAGTATTTTGATTCATTTGCCGTAAAAGAATCAAAACAAACAATAAACTACGTCAAAGTTGAATTTGACTGATAGTTCTATGTATTTTAAACTTTTTTAGATATCGTGACAACATTGCTATCGTGAATCTTTCTTTGGTCCCACGATAATTGTACAGTGATAATCTGATATCGTGGCAGCCCCAGTTCAATTACAACTCTTTTCTTTTCCTTCTTTTCTTCTTCATGATAATAACCGTCGAAATTCTGTAATTCGCCTCTTGTCTTCGTCTCATGTGATCCTGTTTGAGGAATCTCCAAACACAAGTTTTCCGTTTCTGTGTGATTGTGTTAAACGTTGAACATTTTCAACCATCGCGGAACAATTTCTATTCCAGTGCGATTGAACAAATTTTCTGCCCCCGTGCTCGTCGCAGCTGTCGTCCGTGCGAGAGCTTCCCACCGCCGCGACTCGGCCCCTGTCTGCCGTTTCCTCTCGTCTCGCTTCCTCTCCGTCTCCCGGGCGACAGGGTTTACCGACTTGACGCTGGCACTTGATTGTGCAGCGGATCGACAGTGGATGTCATGAAAACGGACAAACAACAAGTCACGACGCAGTCAGCGTCTCTTCCTCCTGCTCTCGCTTCTCGCGGAATAGAATAGAAGGAACTTCCTGGCCCGTGTTTGCTTTGTGTGTGTGTGTGTGTGTGTTTGTCCCTGTTGTTCCCATAGCGAGAGAGGTGAAGGGTCAAGTCCTGTTGTCACGTCGCTTGGAGTCAACCAATTACAGGACCTCCGCTGCGGCATTCCTTCCACACTGAGCACGAGGATCTTGACGGCACACATCGCACTTTATTTTGAATGTTTCCAGCAGTTAGGATGAAGGCTGAAATTCAAATGTGTTGAGAAAACCCCCCTCTCCAGCCCTTATCACACCAGCGATGATTTCAGAGAGGGGCCGGGGGAGCTGAACATCTGCTGCTCGTCAGCCCCCTCACACCAGTCTTTGTAGTCTCTGTTTTTCCATTTGGAATGGAATAGTTCTCTGTGTAGAGCTGACGCACACTTCTGTATCTCACCAGTTGGAGAACTTAATTCTATAATCTGAGAAAGAGAAGACAGTGGGGCTAATGGAATTTGGTTGCGTTCAGGAGCACAGAGACAGATCGCAGCAGACTGAGGCCCCTTTGTGTCTTCACAGCGGTTTTCCCCCACGACGTGACCATGAACAGACGATTCATATCGTCTCCCCCCTCCTCCTCTCTTATTCTTTACTTCTGGAAAGTTTACCGGTGCAATACCCCCCCGCCCCCCCCCAACAACCCTTCTGGGCTCTAGTGGCGACAGGCGGATTGTTTTGCCGTTGCCCGGCTGCCGGGGGTTCGCAGCTTCAGGCCCTTTCGACTGTGAGGATGTTGTTTTCCATTTGGCCGAGAGCCAGAGCCGGAGATCTCATCTCTGACTTTTCCTTTCTCCCTCCACCTGCGCAGGTTCCACCAGTGAGCGCTCTCCGAAGGGTATAAAGACTCTGGTGTGGACATAACCTGCCTTTTGTACGGTATAAGAACTCAGCAGGAAGCGGCATTTTCCAAGTGCGACTCTCGCAAAGCCGCGAACGTCTTCCAGTGAATCGCATGCTGGTGAAATACTTTCAGTTTTAGCGGCTCGTTTTTTTGGCGGCTGAAGGACGGTTCACTGCTGCGGCCGTGACGCTGTGGCATTCAATGATATACTCAATGTTATACTCAATGATATACTCAATGATATACTCAATGATATACTCAATGATATACTCAATGATATACTCAATGATATACTCAATGTTATACTCAATGATATACTCAATGATATACTCAATGATATACTCAATGATATACTCAATGATATACTCAATGATATACTCAATGATATACTCAATGATATACTCAATGATATACTCAATGATATACTCAATGATATACTCAATGATATAATTAATGATATACTCAATGATATACTCAATGATATACTCAATGATATACTCAATGATATACTCAATGTTATACTCAATGATATACTCAATGATATACTCAATGATATACTCAATGATATACTCAATGATATACTCAATGATATACTCAATGATATACTCAATGATATACTCAATGATATACTCAGTGATATACTCAGTGATATACTCAATGATATACTCAATGATATACTCAATGATATACTCAATGATATACTCAGTGATATACTCAATGATATACTCAATGATATACTCAGTGATATACTCAATGATATACTCAATGATATACTCAATGATATACTCAATGATATACTCAATGATATAATTAATGATATACTCAAGAACTGAAACCTGCTGCTTGTCCTTTTCTCCTCATGTCTCTCTCCGTATAATAGGTGTACTGTATATATATATATATGTATATATTTGAGTGTGTACCAGGCCAGAGAACACACACAGAGAGAGAGAGAGCGATCCAGCGGACCCTTGTGCCCGCATCCTGTGTCATAACTCTGAAATGCAGGCTTGTACTTATATATATATATATATATATATTTATATATATATTTATATAGGATATCCAAGACATTGTCGTAAAGTATAATCCCAAACCTTCACTTCCATGTAAAGAAGAATCTTGAGCTGTTTTCAGACAAGAACTGCGGAAAATGTCCTGAAAATTGGGTTTGGACATTTTCCGTTCACACGTGAAGAACGCAGCAGGAGATTGTCCGAGTCGGACGCGTTCACAACAGCAGGAACATTTCTGGAGCATTCAAGCGATGGGTGGCGTCAGGGTAGAATGTCGTGGACGGAAAAGTCCTGGGATGTTGCGGATGTTTGCGTTCGCGCGTACAGTCGCTCCGGAAGAGTTAAGGAACAGTAGAGCTCGACCGATATGGATTTTATTGTGGGCCGATGCTGATGCCGATATTGGGGAGTAAAGAATTCCTGACGTATACATGTAAAAAAAATGTTGGCAATCATTCCTAAGATGTCGTTATCAAACCCTTGTGACAAAGAGATGTAATTGAGGCAGTTAAACATCAACTTCACCATAAATAAATAACTGCAAATGAAATGAAAACACAAATACAGCTAAATATATAAAATAAAAACATAAATGCAAATGTTTTCTGCATCGTCTGCCGTTTAAAAGTGTTCTCATAAAGGTGTCACGTTGACTAACAGAGTTAACGTTTCTTGGTGGACACGATCCTTTTTCATTTTTAAGGCCGAGTATTGAGCGACTCGTCTTTTTCCCCCCAGAGGAAATGAAAGAATCAGAGCATCGCCGGAGAAGCGTGATTCGGATTAGTCGCGGTTTTTACCAGGATGAAAACGTGACGAGCCTTTTGAGACAGAGCTTCAGTCTGTTCAGAGTGTGTGTGTGTGTGTGTGTGTGTGTGTGTGTGTGTGTGTGTGTGTGTGTGTGTGTGTGTGTGTGTGTGTGTGTGTGTGTGTGTGTGTGTGTGTGTGTGTGTGTGTGTGTGTGTGTGTGTGTGTGTTTCCATTTGCCGGATGATTCACTCAACATTATTGGTTCTTTGGGGTCAATTTGATCCTTGTGAACATCTGCGGAGCTGATTGCACCTGTAGGCGTCGTCGCCTCTGAGCAGGTTTCCCGCTGAATCTTTACCATTTGAAACTGAACTGAACCGACTCTTTTAGTTTCCCTCTGGAGAGTCGGGGGTTTATCATCTGCTGCCTGATCACGAACTGACGTCCGACTGCTTTGAAATGAGACTCAATTAAACTGTAATGAGGTTTGTTCCTGTCCTCTGTGAGTCAGTGATCTCTATCGCCCTGCTGTCGTGTTGAAACACTTGAGGAACGCAAATGTATCATTTACAGATCGGATCCAAAATTGAATGGGTTCTTCCCCCCGGGGGGCTCACGCACCACCACCTCCACGAAACAGACGGCAGGAAGCAAACAAGTAGATTAAAAGCAAATGTAATAAATTGGCATAAAAGTTTCAGCAAAATCAATTGAAACATGGAGGAAATTTTCAAAACAAAGAGGCGACGGACTCGGTTTTGCCACATCGACGCGTCGTAACAACCACGACTCCGGTAGTTAGAGACATGAGAGCAACATTAAAGAGCAGGAACGGTAAAAAGAAAATGTAATTGAAATAGATGCAGTACGTCCTCAACTTGTGCGTGTAGGAATTTATCTGTGTATCATTTTGAATATCAGAAGTAGAATTTAAAATAAAAATTAAAAAACAAAAATTAAAAGATTTTAAAACCACGGCAAACACATACAACTTTTGTCATCTTCTCCTCTCGTCTCCCGAGTTAAAAGGTTCCCCGCCTCCGTCAGACCTGCGTATCCGTGTCGTGTCCAGGGATGAATATCACCGTCTGCATGCGAACTCCGTTTCCCCCGATGTCTGACTCCGTCTCTCGGGCGTGGCCTCATGATCTCCGACAGCAGTCTGACTCTCTGGCGTCTCGTCGTTTTCTCCGCAGGTCTCCTGGTGGGAGCGCTGGACACGGTGCTGGACTCCAACGCCAGGGTCTCGCCCTTCCGCGTCCTCCTCCAGGTCCCCGGCTCCCAGATCAGCTGGGTGATCGCCAGCGGTGAGCCTGAACCATCAAGACCCCGCTGCCTGTCTTTACGTCTCAGCTCTCTTTCACTTTTCGAATCACCTCATCTCAGAGAGAGTGTGTGTGTGTGTGTGTGTGTGTGTGTGTGTGTGTGTGTGTGTGTGTGTCTCCCTCTGTTTCCACTCGTGAGATGGGTCTCGGCCGTTAAATCCCTTCCCCGGTTTGTCGTTTGCGTCCATCAGGAGCCGCCATAGAGGAGGTGAACAGGCACTGGGACTGGCTGGTCCACAACCTGCTCCACTCGCTGTCCGTGTTCGAGAACAAGGAGGATGTCGCCAGCTTCGTCAAAGGCAAAGTCAAGGTGGGGAAAACCTGCCGCTGCCGCAGAGGAACGATCCCAAGAAAACCCCTTGATCCCGGGGTAACGAGCGCCTCTTTCCTGTGCAGGGCCTCATCGCGGAGGAGGTCCGGGGCCGCCAGGCCGCCCAGGAGGAGGACCCGGAGAAGTTCCGGGAGGCGCTGCTGAAGTTCGAGCTGCGCTTCGGCCTGCCGTCGTCGGAGAAGCTGGTGACCTACTACTCGTGCTGCTGCTGGAAGGGCCGCGTGCCTCGGCAGGGCCTCCTCTACCTCAGCATCAACCACATGGCCTTCTACTCCTTCCTGCTGGGGAAGGAAGGTCTGTACACCAAAGTGAGGGCTCTGACTTTCAGACCTTGTCGGGCGTTGTGGGAGGGAAAAGGCCGGTCGAGCTTTTTGTTCGAGTCCCGACGAACGTTCAAGGAGCCGCGCGCGGCAGGCTCACACTCTGACAGGGCGGCGCTCAGCGTCTGGAGCCGTGGAATCGAACCCGCCGACCCTCTGGTTGGCGGACGACCAGCTGGCATTACTATTAAAAGCTGAAGACTGTCAGGGTTTTGTTTTTTCGCCGGTCTTGAACGGTAACTGTCGTGCAGATATCTTGTGCAGGTTTGGTCCTCGGCCGAGAAGTTTGTCGCTCTTCTTGTAAGCTCGTGAAGCCAGTTCCCTGTTTAGATCACACACACATGCGCGAACACCACTACTGCTGCGTCTCCATCGGTTCTGATAAACGACAGAAGTAGATGAAAGAAGATGAATAGAGCAGGGTGCCCTGTGTGCTGCTCTTCCCTTCAAGAAGTTCCGGATCTGGATGTGGATCTCTCCCCGACATCTTGCCACCTGTTGCCATGCCCGAGACCCATCTTTGATCAAATGTCCACGCAAACCTGTGCATTACGTTGCGAGCACTCCTGCAAAAAGACAAACCGAGGAAACAAAGACAACGTTCGCGTGGATCACTGCTCCAGAATGTGACAACCTCTACGACTCTTCACTTGCAGCTCAGCAGACTATCACTCTGAAGAAACTGAAATATTGAACCCTCTTCTTTTTCTGCGCCGCAGTGCGATTCGTCATTCCCTGGGCGGAGGTGACGCGGCTGGAGCGGGTCTCCGCCGGCCTGATGACGGAGGCGATCCGGGTGAATACACGGCGGCGGCAGCGGGACTTCTCCATGTTCCTGAACCTGGACGAGGCCTTCGGGGTCGTGGGTCAGCTGGCTGACATCGCCCTCAGGCGGCTGCTGGACAGCGAGGGCCTGGAGCTGGACCGCGTCCTGCAGCAGCCGGCGCGCATCACCAAGAGGTCGGGGGGGGGGGGAATCTGACGGAGAGTGAAAAGAGATAAACAGAGAAGTTCACGGAGTGAAGAGGGTGTTGGTTTCACACACAATAGGCTCACACACACACACACACACACACACACACACACACACACACACACACACACACACACACACACACACACAGCTTCCCCCCTCGCAATCTGGAGCTGGAAAGGTGCGGCAGCTATGAATGATGATATGATTCTGGCTTCTTAAGAATGTCCTACTGTAACCGAGACATAACAGGAGATAGCATGGTGCGTTACACGTGCTGCGTGCTGAATTACGACTCGGGTTTTCCTCTACAAAGTGGGACGAGGAAAAGTAAACACAAATCTCGAACGTCCGGTAGTTTTCAAAACGGTTTCTGTTTCTGTTTTTGAGGTTTTAGGACATTTTTTTATAATCAAATGGCTGCGATAAGACACAAACATTGTTGTGTGTTATCAGATGTTTTCTGTAAAGCACAGACCAGACTTGGTTGGACTGCGCTTTATGTGCCTTTTCTCACTTTCCTCCTCATGTACCTCTGTGCTGCACCGGTTTACTTATTTCTGTCTCTATGTAAAAACTGTAAGAGGAAGTGGAGTTGAAAGTGTGAATGAGCTGAAGTTTTTTTGCAACTCAAATAGCAAAATATATTTTGGTATTTACAGTAGATGAGGTTGATGTGAGGAGGTTGAAAACTGAACAGAAGAAGAAGATAAGACTATCTATCTATCTATCTATCTATCTATCTATCTATCTATCTATCTATCTATCTATCTATCTATCTATCTATATCCATCTATCTATCTATCTATCTATCTATCTATCTATCTATCTATCTATCTATCTATATCCATCTATCTATCTATCTATCTATCTATCTATCTATCTATCTATCTATCTATCTATCTATCTATATCCATCTATCTATCTATCTATCTATCTATCTATCTATCTATCTATCTATCTATCTATCTATCTATATCCATCTATCTATCTATCTATCTATCTATCTATCCATCTATCTATCTATCTATATCCATCTATCTATCTATCTATCTATCTATCTATCTATCTATATCCATCTATCTATCTATCTATCTATCTATCCATCTCTCTATCTATCTATCTATCCATCTATCTATCTATCTATCTAAATCCATCTCTCTCTCTATCTATCTATCTATCTATTCATCTGTCTATCTGTCTATCTATCTCTCTCTATCTATCTATCTATCTATAACCCAGTTATAACTAAAAACTTAAAACATGTCAGATAGGATCTTAAAGTAAATATTAAATTCAGAAAACATTTTAATTATCACCAGGTGTTCAGGTCACATGTTCACTCAGGTCCCGGCGACACGTTTCAGTCGTAGTCCGATGAATGACTGAGCTCATTGTATCGAGATTTTTAAGAGATTTTATTGTGTTGATCTGAAGTCGTGTTCCGCAAATCAAATCATCATGTGTCAGCCAAGAAACTTTACAATTTTACTTTAGTACCTTCTGTAAATGATCCTGGACGTTTCTATAAAAAGAAGTGTAGTCCATGTCGTAGTGTGTGTTGTCGGGTGGGCTCAAGACAAACAGAGGAAAACACAAGTGATCTCCTCAGGGCTCGGACCACATTTGGCGTCTCCTCCAAATCTGCCCCCCGATAAATCCATATGTGCACAATGTGCCTTCATGATCTCCAGTTGTTAGCCAGGGATTATTACCTCATACATTTCTCTGTGGGACATGGAGGGCGTAACCCCCCCCCCCCCCCAAAAAAATAAAATAGATTTAGCTGTTTTCTGGAACACGATGCTGGCGTCCTCACTGCAGCTCGTACAGTAACGTCTGCTTGTTCGAGGGTCAACGTGCGGGATGGAGGAGTTGGAAAGTTCAAATGACAAAAAACTGAAATGTACACATAGATATCATGTAATGTTTATATGATGGTTATGCTGTTTTTATTCACATGTGTGTATCTTTGAGTCAAAGCGACAGCTGTTAGTCTGACCTCTCTGTGTGTTACTGTCTAACCCCCCCCCCCTCCTCATCTTCTTCCTCTCCCCCCACAGGATCCTGGAGGAGCAGGCGTTGAGGGAGTACGTCCTGGCTCTGTTCCGGCTGCCGCGCGGCGAGAGACTCCACGAGGTGGCGTCCTGTTCGGTGTGGACGCCGCACGCCCGCTGCCACACCAGCGGGACGCTGTACACCGCCGACAACTACCTGTGCTTCTCCAGCCGAGAGGAGGGCAGCTGCGTCCTGCTCGTGCCCCTCACTGAGGTACAGCACGTCCACCCTTTGCCATTTGTCTCCAGTGAGCGTTCGGCGGTTCATGATAACTATGTTGACACAGGCTTCTCCGTGCATTTCCTCTTTCTAAGGGAGATTTTACACTCATTTTCTTTATTACATTTCCACCATGACCTCATCATCCCTGCACGGGTTGTGATCGTTCACATGATGCACCATGAGGCAGGTTTACTTCATTGCTTTCATCGTGTGACTGAATCACAAAACAAAAGAAAGGCCGGCAGGCGGGAAGTCGCACGTCGCCATGTTTGGCCCTTTATCTGAGAGTTTCTGCAGCACGGAGTGAGTGCACTGTGTTTGTTTCTATTCTTAATGGCCGTGCTCTTGTAGGTGTGTTTATTCTGCCTGCTGCGGGTTAAAGAGTAACGCGTACACACACACACACACACACACACACACACACACACACACACACACGCAAACTGGTTTCGTGTGGTGGATAATGTTCACACACTTAACACATTACAGTACAGAGGGGGGACGTTGTGTGGTGCAGAACTGCAAGAGACAGTTCATTGTCCACTCTTTTAAAAAATTCTGAATTTGTGATCAAAAGGTATATTGTATATAAATACTTAGAATTCGGGATATTGTCGTGACGCGGCTCGAAGGACGGACAGAATGTGGAGACCACACGTGACTTAAATTAAAGTAAAATGCATTTATTCAAGAAAACTAAATTAACCATGCCGTCCGTTTCAGTAGCGTCTTGTAGTCGTATGGATCCAACCAAACCAAACGACCCTCAGACTGTTCAGTCTTTCTGTGTTCGCCCTCTTCTCTCCACTGACGCAGTGTAATCCTCCATTTCCTCCTGTTTTCTGTTGGATGCTTGTCTTCAGAGAAGTGTAATCGCTTCCTCCCAACACCATCGTGTTACTGTGAATAATAAGTGATAATTCCCCCACTGCTCCTCCAGAGACTCTTTTGTCTCTCCTGCTCCTGCACATTTCCTGTTGTGTTTGGTTCATATTCATTTCATAAAAGCGACATCACAGACAGATGTTAGTTATTTGTTTTGCGGTGACGGTCCGCCGTTGCTCACGCTCATGTTTAAATAGCTGAACTAGACTCTCACTCTCTATTATATATAATATAATATTAAATGACAGAACCATGGACATTGCCACATTATTCATATTGATGTATTGAGACAAAAATATAGATTTTTTTTGGGAGATGTCTTTAAATAAGACGAGCATTCATTTTGATAATATAGATGCAGTATTCAGCAGACTGAGATAAGTGATTCTGTATTATAATAATTATTATAACATAATCAAATTAAGAGGATTTATATACGTACATAGAGTTCATCCTTGTCCGCGTACTGTATGTTTTTTATTATTGTATGTTTGGACCCACTCAACATAAACTTTTTCGAAAAATTCCACGACTTTCCTGCATAAATTCTTCTCTGCCGTCTAATTCGTAGTCTTAATTTGCGTCTCTGTAGCGAAAAGAATCCGCCGTCTTCCTTAAAAATATGACCTATGTGTTTCCTCCCCCCCCCCCCCCCCCCCCCGGTCAGGTGTTGTCCATAGAAAAAGCGGAGAGCACCAGTTCGCTCCCCAACCCCGTGATCGTGAGCGTCCGGACCAAGAAGGCCTTCCAGCTGATCGAGCTGCAGGACAGAGACGAGCTGGTGGAGCGGCTGAACGCCAGACTGCGAGCGGTGCACTGGAAACAGTCGGTGTTCCGCGGCAAGACGCACGGCAAGAGGAGCGTGGTGCGTCCTTACTTTCATTCATCGTCATTTGAAACCCACCATTTGTCTCAGTTTGAAGATACAGAATCATTTCTTCCCTCTCAGAGCTCCCCGACCCCCTACTACACCTTCTACTACGACACCGGCTGTTCTGACGAGGAGGAGATCGAGGAGCAGGTCCTGCGGAACACCGTCAACAGCGAGGCTCTGATGACGGCGTTCCACCAGAACCAGCCGGCCGCGAACGGCAACAAGGTGAGAGGGGTCTTGGACGTTTTTTTAGACATTCAAGGATGGACTCGACTTAACTCTGCGTGGATCTCCGTGTGTGTGTGTGTGTGTGTGTGTGTGTGTGTGTGTGTGTGTGTGTGTGTGTGTGTGTGTGTGTGTGTGTGTGTGTGTGTGTGTGTGTGTGTGTGTGTGTGTGGTTGTGTGTGTGTGTGTGTTGTGTGTGTGTGTGTGGTTGTGTGTGTGTGTGTGGTTGTGTGTGTGTGTGTGTTGTGTGTGTGTGTGTGGTTGTGTGTGTGTGTGTGGTTGTGTGTGTGTGTGTGTTGTGTGTGTGTGTGTGTGTGTGTGTGTGTGTGTGTGTGTGGTTGTGTGTGTGTGTGTGTTGTGTGTGTGTGGTTGTGGTTGTGTGTGTGTGTGTGGTTGTGTGGTTGTGTGTGTGTGGTTGTGTGTGTGTGTGTGGTTGTGTGTGTGTGTGTGGTTGTGTGGTTGTGTGTGTGTGGTTGTGTGTGTGCGTGTGTGTTGTGTGTGTGTGTGTGTTGTGTGTGCGCGTCAGAGCGAGGAGCAGGTGAAGGAGCGGCTGTGGGACGACCACTTCACGGAGTTCGGCCGCGGCGTCCACATGTTCCGCACGGAGAAGATCCAAAGGCTGGTCGCCACGGGGATACCGGAGTCGCTGCGCGGCGAGCTGTGGATGACGCTGTCGGGTGAGAGAGAGAGAGAGAGTTTGAACAGTGTTGATAACAGACAACACACTTTATAGATAGATGGACACATCTGTGGACATATAAAGAGCAGGCTGTAGTTTCTGACGGCGACCTAAACAGACCGAAGGAGCGTAGACTCGAATCCCACGCTGATGGAAATCGACCTGAGCTTTACTTTTACAAACTCTGCTCAGCTTTTATTTTGGTTTCCTCTGCTCAGTCTCACTTCCCTGTGGTGCAAGTGGCAGCCGTGGCAAAATGAAACCAATGAAGATTGAACCTGTGGAGGAAGTGAAACACAACATGGGATAGAAAAAAAAGATGTTGTTATGCTTCTTAAGACAGTAGTGAGTGACAGCCGGCACACGACTTCTGCAGATTCACAGTATCGTCTCCGTCCCCCCTTGGTCTGTGCAGATGCGTCCTCGGAGCTCGAGGCCCATCAGGGCTACTACACGGGCCTGGTGCAGAAGTCGATGGGGCACAGCAGCCTCGCCACCGAGGAGATCGAGCGGGACCTCCACCGCTCGCTGCCGGACCACCCCGCCTTCCAGAACCCCACCGGCATCGCCGCCCTCAGACGCGTCCTCACCGCCTACGCCCACCGCAACCCAAAGATCGGCTACTGCCAGGTTAGCAACCAAGAATCTGATTTTATTGTTTCTATTTAGAAAAACACTTTATACATACAGTTATTCTTCTTCTTCTAAATATATATATATAGATATGATATAAAATATCGGTAGTCGTATTTAATTATTGCAGTTGCATTTAGTCTATTGTAATCAAACGGTGAGGCTGTGAACTCCAGGCCTCCACATTGAGCATCACAAGGATTTACAGTATCTGTTACGTAAATGGCCTCTGTGTGTGTGTGTGTGTGTGTGTGTGTGTGTGTGTCTGTGTGTGTCTGTGTGTGTGTGTGTGTGTGTGTGTGTGTGTGTGTGTGTGTGTGTGTGTGTGTGTGTGTGTGTGTGTGTGTGTGTGTGTGTGTGTGTGTGTGTGTGTGTGTGTTTGTTTGTGTTTGTGTGTGTGTGTGTGTGTGTGTGTCCAGTCTATGAACATCCTGGCCTCGGTGCTGCTGCTTTATGCCAAAGAAGAAGAGGCGTTCTGGCTGCTGGTGGCCGTTTGTGAGCGGATGCTGCCCGACTACTTCAACCGCAGGGTCATAGGTGAGAGGTCATGAGGGGTCAGGGGTCAAAATGAAAAAATGATAATCATAATAAGAGAACAATGAAGCATTGTACAGCTTTATTCAATCACAGTTAGAGTCTCTCCTTGTTTGAAAGCTCATTGCTCGGACCATTTAACGACGAACTGCCTCAGACGTCTTCTTATATATTGTTTTGTCTCAGACACTTACCAACATTATGTCTGGTTTCTTAAAATAAGAGCTCATTTCCTGTGGGGAAGCGGCGTTTGGAACAATTTCCTCTTCCTTTTTTAGTGTCCAGATGTTTGCGATCATCTTTTTCTATTTTTAAAAAAACAAACGCCGGTGATTGTGTGACAGAACAAGGGGCCGCTGCTGTTGGTTCATCCTTTTATTAGCGTTTCATTTCATTTCCCCACTCTGAACCCAGAAGAACAACAACATCACGTTAACACAATTGTGTGTGTGTGTAACCACATCTTGCGATGAAATAATAGGCGTATTAATATTTATCTTAATGAAACAAAAGGTCTCTTTTCTTAGTTTTTATTAGGTTTTGAGTCAAAGTGTAGTTGTACAGTTGTGTAGTGCAACATGTGAGCATCAGTTCTTCGTTAGAGTAATCATAGGTTGTTTTAGCCTCTCAGGAGTTTTGTTGATTATATTAACAAGATAAATTCACATTAACCTTATCTTTGATAACTTGCGGGTAGCGGTTATTTAGAAAGGTTATATTAGATTAGATTAGATAAAGTAACGACACTCGGACTGAGTGTTAATCGTGTGCTGCCACCCGGTGGTCAAAGCCGTGAAAGACAGCGAGTTCCAATTTAGGAGTTAGTAAATGAAAATTCTCTTCATCTGCAAACTATGGAAGAAAAGAGGAAAGGGCAGAAAGTTGACGTGGCATGTCCTGTCGGATTAATAATTAGATTTATTTATTCCTGAATCAGATAGTCCTTTATTAAAATTATAGATTTAGCTTATTTTAGACATTTTCTTCCTTTTTTTGACCAAATTCTTGTAGGACTGCTTATGTTTGCACAACATTTAACATGTCAGAACCTTTGTTCGGGATAAGATAAAATCTGATTAGATAAAATCAGATCAGATTAGATCAGATCGGATCCTTCATTAGTCCCACATCTGGGGACATTTGTCATGCGACTGCAGCAAAGTGGAAAATAAAAATAAGAAACACCAGTAAAAAAGAAGTACCAAATAAGTAAACATGAAATATAAATACAGCAAAATATGAAAAACAAATAATATGTGTACAGTAAAAAAGTTTACTTATACAATGTAAACAGATTATATATACAGTGTAAAGAGGATTGTAAAAATAAGATGATTGAATTGACTAATTCAATCATCAATTGACAATTGACAATTGATAAATGTGATGCACGAACATGTGTTTGACTCTGGTCGTCTCCTCCTGCAGGAGCTCAGGTGGACCAGTCGGTGTTCGAGGAGCTGATCCGGGAGCGTCTGCCCGAGCTGGCGGAGCACGTCCCCGACCTCTCCTCGCTCTCGTCCGTCTCGCTCTCCTGGTTCCTCACGCTCTTCCTCAGCGTGCTGCCCTTCCACAGCGCCGTCCGCGTGGTCGACTGCTTCTTCTTCCACGGCATCAAGGCCGTGCTGCAGCTGGGCCTGGCCGTGCTCGACGCCAACGCCGCGCAGCTCTGCGCCAGCACGGACGACGGGCAGGCGCTCATGATTCTCACCAGGTAGCAGGAAAATCTGACTTTAAATATTTTCTATTCTCACAGCTGATTGACTGGATTATTAAAGTGAATCTAGTAGATCTCAGATATTCATCAAAGGTTTTCTGCAGAGAATTCTCGACCTCGGTGCAGGTTGACAACAACAGATTGCACTTTTCTAATTGTTGTCAAGCGTTTTCGGAATCGAACCCCGACCTTCTGTACCAAAGTCAGCGGCGTGACCCACTGAGCTTTACCAGCTGCGCCATGTGTAGTTGACTTCAGTCCAGCAGCTGTGAGGAGCAACAGCCTGTAACCAGGAAGCTCTGCTGTCGTTTAATATTCATGGATTCAAATACACGTTCAGATTATGAATGGGATTGTTTTTTTGTTGTTTTTTACAGTATGTTTGAAAATGTTATGTAATGATATGTGAAACTCTTCTGCTCGGCAGTTTTCTGGAGCAGGTCGAAAGCGAAGTGGTATTGTCTTGTCCTCCGTCCTCCCCGCCCGCTGCTGTGGAGAGCGGCGGCCACGGCGGCGACACCGATGTTCCCGCCGTGAGACACGCGAACATCACCGACCTCATCAATGAGTCGTACGAGGTGAGAAGCGCACACACACACACACACACACATTTAAAGCCATTTGAGGCTGATATTGGTCTTCAATTCACAGTTTTTGCATAATTTAGATTTAGATTTTAAGCTCTGCGTCGCTCGTGTTTTTCTCTCGTCAGAAATTCGGCGACCTGACGGTGCGGCAGATCGAGCGGCTCCGCTGCCGACACAGGATCCGAGTGCTGCAGGCTCACGAAGACACCACCAAAGAGAACGCCGTGAGTGAGCGGAGGAGATAAAAAAATCTGTAATCTGCGACGAAACGCTTTGGCCCTTTATCGTGGACGACCTTCTCAGACATTCCTAATTCATCCAGACTTCTCACTCTGTTGCAGTTGAGACTGGTGACTCCCGACGTCTCCATCCCTCCGGAGAACTTGGCCGATGTCTACGATCTCTTCAAGGTTTACTCCTCCCTCCTCTTCCAATCGTCCTAGAGGTTTATACGGAAACTGAGCTGTTTCATAATCCTATCTTCCCCCCTCCAGACGGAGCACTTCATCAGTCTGTACTGGGGCGACAGCAGCTCGGCGGCGGCGGCCGAGGCGGCGGCGTGGAGCTACGGGGACTCGGGCCGCTCCTACCTGGAGCGGCAGTACCGGCTGGACCGGCCGCAGTTCAAGAGCCTGTACGGGCTGCTGGTGCCGTGGCCCGGCGACTTGAGCCAGCACACGGACACGGTGGCCAACCGCGCCTTCACCCTGCTGGACCAGGACCGCGACAGCCTGGTGACCTTCAGGGAGTTCGCCGGCTGGCTGGGTAAGGGCGAAGGCGAAGGCGAAGGGGGGGAAGTCTTTAACAGGAACACGTTTAAAACTTGAAACTGACTCCGCCTCCTGGTCGTTTTCAGACACGCTGTATTGTGAAGATCTGAACGAGAAGATCCGGCTGCTGTATCGACTCCACATCCCTCCAGGTTGTTCTCACAATGGAAATCTTTTGAAGTATCACACTGCCTTCTGGGGGTTTTCCTGGAGTGATGTTTGTGTGTGTGTGTGTGTGTGTGTGTGTGTGTGTGTGTGTGTGTCTGCAGCTCTGACGGAGAGTGAGGACGACCCAGCTCTGCTGAAGAGCCCCCTGCTGTCCACCAACAGACCCCTCTATGTCGACAAGCCCGCTGGTCGGTCCGAACACACACACACGCACGCACACACACACACACACACACACACACACACACACGTGTCGCTGTGTGTGTCGCTCCACACAACAACACACGACACATGATGACAACTGATGTTAGACGTTTGCAAATGCAAAGAAATAAGGGAAACTCTTGTTTCTGCGACAGTTGCTCCCGGTGTGGAGGGCGACGTGAAGGAAGATTACCAGGAGCAGTTGAAGCAGATGCTGAAGGATCTGGCGAAAGAGAAGGAGAAGGACGTGGAGAAGCCGCTGCCGCTCATGAACCAGGTACCGGAGAAGTGCAAAAAAAAAATACTTGCCGTATTTCACATCTAAGAATCAGTATGAATGTGTTTGTGGTCGTAGCAGGTTCTCTGTGGTGCACATAGAAGCTGTATCACATGATTTTATTTACTAAACTTCTATGTTTTGTTTTGGTCAAATCAGTTGTATAAAAGTCACTATGTACAGAATTATTATATTTCTGATTTTGCTTTACAGCCACAGACTTTTTTTAAAATATCTGTTTAGAGTATGTAGATGTATATGCATGTGTGTGTGTATGTATATATATGTGTATATATATATATATATATATATATATATATATATATGTGTGTGTATATATATATATATATATATATATATATATATATGTGTATATATATATATAAAAATATTTTTTTCATCTCAGGTGTTTTATAGTTTATGATACCAAATCCTGAGATCCAAGGCTAAGTGTCTCTAAACAACTTGTTTTATCTTAACTCAAATTATTTTGGGGACAATTTTTTGTTATTATTTTTTCAAAAGTGGTCACTATTTTTTGGGGGGCATTTTTGCCCGAATGTAACTTTTTGTATATTTCGATTGAAGATTCATTGATCAAAATTGCCTATAAATAAATGTTAGCCAATTGTTTGAGCAATAATCTGTTGGGTTCTAGTAGGAATTAGTATAAATTTTAAATTTTTTAAAAAAGTTGTCATTTGATGAAACTGATATGAACCCTCTTCGCCTCCTCCTCCTCCACAGTGGGAGTTCATCCAGTTCTGTAAAACACTCTACAGCATGTTCCACGGCGAGCCGGAGGAGAACGACCTCTTCCAGGCCATCGCCACGGTGACCAGCCTCGTGCTACAGATCGGCGAGGCCAGTCACCGCGGACACGACTCCGCAGGGTCAGAGGTCACTGAAGACGGCGGCAGAGGCGACGGGAGCTCGACCCCGGAGTGGACGGTCAGTTACGCTCAGATCGTGGCGTCGCTGCTGACCGAGCAGGCGCTGGTGAACTTCTTCGAGAAGCCGGTGAGCCTCTCGGAGAAGATCGCCGAGGCCAAGGAGAAGCAGTATCACCAGCGGGCGGGTCTGCTCACGCTGCAGCAGGCGGCCAGATGACTCGCGGTTAGACGAATGGGAGGTTGAGTGAGCCACGAGAGAGACGCCGCGTTTCTTCGTGAAGGAAAACCAGAATATCAGTATCGTTCGTTTCACATTCAGACACTGAAGAGCCTTAAAGTGACATTCATCATATGTCACTCGTGTGATTGTCTGGAAACACAGGAGCCTGTGAATAACACTGATCCAATATTCTACTGCACCTGACAACGAAAAGAACTTTAACCTAAATATTTTGAGCCACAAAGACACGTCGGGTCATGTAATGACCACGGTCATGAGGAAAATAACCTGCCCCCACTTTCCCTTAAAAGGCACGCCTTATAAAGTGTTTATATCTTCAGACTAATAGATAAGTAACTAATGCTTTATTGGTAACTTTATTAGCCAATCGTTTTTTTTTCAAGTTTTATTTGATTAACTTCTCCGGTTGCCAGGTTGTGAAACATCTCTGGTGACTGGTAAACTCATCAGATCATCACTAGAGAAATGAAGTCTGTCATTATAAAAGTGTTTTCTCATTTTATATTAAGGCAACAACCAAAGTTAGAGAGGAATCTTCTATTAAAGATGTAAATAATCATCAGAATAATGACTCATAAACCCTTTAATAATCATGACAAGCGACAAATCTATCATGTATTCAGTGTTCTTCTGTTGTTTCTTAATTTTTTTTAAATTTTTACTACTGATTTTATAACTTCTGTTTCTCTTTTTAAAACTGTTTCCAGAAACACTGCAGAATAAACTACACTGATCTAAAACAGTTACAGGAGAAAAGACAACACTGGAGAAATTGTCTTTTAAAATAAAAACACATTGCATAAAGACGTCGCTGCTGTTTTTCTTTTGTAAAAGCAAAAGTCAGAATGAACAAGGCGGAGGCGGAGTGCTGCAGGAGCTCGGTGTGCTTTATTAGCTTAACTGATTAAAAGGTAGAGGACACGTACTGCACCTTTACCCCGGGACCTAAATAATCGGGAGGAAAACAAAACACACTTTTTTTTTCTACTTTTGTCCGGCCGTCAGTGTAAAGGAGGGAAGACTGAGGCTCGTCTCATGCAACTCTTCAGGAGTGGTTTGATGTTAACTGACTTCTTGTACGTTTCGTTATTTTTCAATCATTTCCATTTTCTTCTCCATTGAACTTCCGTTAAAGTGTTTTATATATATATTATAGTTTATTTTTTTAATTTACAAAAGAATAGGGCCAGGACAGATGTTAGTGTCTCTTGCTCTTTTTTCTCCAAAGCAAGTGTCTTAGAGCAGCTGAACAATCTAAAACAGTCTGTCACTCGTAGTAGCAGTAGTCGTAGTAGGCGTGGTTGTGTATAATTAGAAATATTTATATATATGTGTCATATCACAATGCTCGCGTCACATCCACGGGCGACAGCGGCAGCAGCGTATGAATGATGATCAGACTCACATACAGGTACAGGAGCTAAAACTAAGACACTAAAAGCTACACATTGCACTAAGCCACAGTTGTGACCACAGGAGGGACCCACTGCGTCTCGCCCACCTCCGGCGGTCGTCTTTAAACCGCCTCCACGTAGTTGGCGGGCAGCATGCCGGTCTTGCCGGTGCGCTGCACGGTGCCGTACATCCAGCCCTCGTCGATGGCCTGCACGTTGACGATGACGTCGCCGTCCTTGAAGGAGACCTCGTCGTTGTCGGCCGCGCCGTAGTCGTACATGGCGCGCACGGTTTTCTGCAGAGATGGCGGGAGAGTCAGAGTCAGTGTGGTGTGAAGGCGAGAGAGTGATGGTTAAGGATGTGATACTTTCTTATCTTTCTTGATTGTTAACAAGTCCCATAGAAAGAACAGAACAAGATATGAGTTGATCCTAATAACTTTGTTTGTGTGTGTCTATATCTTCTTCCTCTGCCATCAGTTTCACTGATGTCTCTCTCTCATACTTCTTAAAATTAAATAATATTCGTCAAAAACAAAAGATTGACATCAGTGACCGAGTTTCAAGAGACAAGGAAGTTGGTAAGTACTTATGATGGACAAATGCATTGTTTTTGTAGGATTTGTTGATTTGTTGTTTCCCTACTGGCTCGTTCGGTGTGTGTGCGTGTGTGTGCGCGTGCGTGCGTGCGTGCGTGCGTGCGCCACTCACTCCGGTGGTGGAGGGGTGTGAGGGGACGGAGGACACTGTGGTCTGCTGGGTGGCCACTGAGGACGACCTCTGCTGCAGCTCCACAGTCTTGGCTTGCTGGTAGCCTGCAGACGAAACAAAACACAGACAAGGAAAAGTTTTGTTAAATACTCGTGACAATCCAGAGAAACACATTATTCCGTATACTGTATTTGCCGTTGGAGTGGTTATCGGTTACCCGCAGAGGAGGCCATGAAGCCGTTGCTGTAGAGGGACATGTGGTGGTCGGGGTCCTGGGACACCTCAGACTTCTCGTCGCCCAGGCCGCTCAGAGCGCTGGTGGAGCGGGAGTGCTCCTTGCTGCGACGCTGAGCTTGTACTGCACCGACAGAACAGTGTCAGAGACTTTTAGTACATATAATCATATTATATGATGCACCATTTACATCGTTCTAGTCAATCTCTGACATTTAATTTAACTTTGATTGAGCTGGAGTTTATCCTGGTTCCTCAAGAAATAATCGCATGAGGATGAATTAAATCTCAAATTATAATCTGAAACTTACCTAAAATGATTTCTACTTCCCCAGTATTTAGATTCATGAAGTTGTGTTTCTCGTCTCTCACCTGACATCATGTGCAGACTTCTGGACTGGATGTTGTCTTCAGCAGGGTCGTAGTCAAACACAGACCCGGGGTTCGTGCGCCACACGCGCAGATCTGAAGGAGGCAAACAGATCGTTAAAGACTTTTTTCTCATTCTATAGAAGAATATTCTCAAGATTCCCAAGAAGGGGCAAAGGGAAAACAAATAGATCTTTATTGTGTCGAAAATCAAAAATAATAAACAAAAATAACTACAGATTCAAGCTTAAAATTTTGGTCCACGTTTTACAAATCAGGCCCAGTGATTTCCACCTGCCATTCGTACTTGGAATTGCAACTTTTGAAAGTTCGGAATCTAATTCATGGAGGAGAAAATGTTACAATTTCCCAGATAGTGATAATTTTTGGGGGGAATTTGGAAATTTAAAAAAATTAAAGTACTTGTGAAACGACCTTCTTGTTTTTTCAATCGAGATTAGATGCTTAGCTCGGTGAATTAAAAAGAAATCAAAAAAAAATAATCGCACCTACAATAACCTGCAGCCTCAATGGGGCGGTTTGTTTTTTCTTTACAGTTCAAATTTCTGTCCAACAGATGAAATGAACAATGTGCACGTGCTCGTAACCGCACCGGTGACGGTCTCCTGGTCGTGCTCGATGGCGCGCCTCCTCTCCATCTCCACCACGCGCCTCTGGATGCCGCGGTAGTTGATGTCGCTGAAGTCCTGCGTGTTCTTCTTCACGCGCTCCGTCACGGGGTCGGTGCTGGTGGGGGTGAAGCTGCCCTTGCTCTTCTCAAAGTCCTCGTGGTATCTCACCTGAAGGGGGCACAAAGCTTTCCTCGTCATCAGACCCAAACGACGCCTTGATCCAATACTGACAAGAAAAATACAACGCGACAAACTCTTACCCCAGAGATGATGCGCTGGGTTTCCCTGACGCGCCTCATTTCAGGCGTGTCCAGAACGAAGGCCGCCTTGCCCTGGACCTGCTTACGGAAACTGTCCGAGTACAGCACCTGGTGTAAAGTGAGTACAGGACGGTGGAGGAGGACACACACACACACACACACACACACACACACACACACACACACACACACACACACACACACACACACACACACACACACACACACACACACACACACACACACACACACACACACAGTGAGCGTCTGAAATTTTTTTAAACATGAATCGATCGTTAGCATCCACGCAGCACAAAGGGTGTGGCAGAGAGACACATACACAGAGAGAGAGCTGGGACATGACTGGCATTTCAGACGGATGAATTAGGACGGACATTCTTTTTTTATTAAGAGCTGGAGGTAGCAAATCAAAGGAGACTACGCCCCAGTCTCCAGGGGGAACAAGATGGAAGTAGTTTCCACGACAGGAGAGGTTAGAGGTGGTGACACACCACAGCTGGTGGTATTAAGAAAACACATTTAAAAGAGTAGTGGGGGAGAATTAATACGATTAAAGTGGAGCCAGGGGGCAAGTCAAGTTAGACAAAGAAGGGTTAACGTTGGGGGGGGTAAGAAGAAGAAGAACATTTTCCTGGGGTGGAATATGTTCTTGCAGGGGGGGGGGGGGTTCTGAAGGTACCGAGCTAATGTTCTCTTGGTTCCGTTTGACTCGCTCCATCTCTGGAGTGAACACCACAGGAGTTCCCTTGGCTGAACTGTCTTTATACAACACCTACAGGACAGAAGCACAGTGCCCCAGGGGGCCAGTCAGACACTGAAACACACACACACACACACACACACACACACACACACACACATATAGGACTGGTTTCATAGACATGGATTAACTTCTTCTTGGAGAGAAGATACAGAAAAAGCAGTTTCGAGGAAATTCTCCAAGATGAGTGAATCTGAAGAGGAGGAACGCCTTTCAGATTTCACACTTTTTAACTTTTGAAATATATATATATATATATATATATATACAGTATGTATGAGAAGAGTCTGAGAAATTGGTCCTATAGTGTGATTCATCCTGGTAGATCGCTGCACAAAAGGTTGAGATACAGTAAAAAAACAACAACACACTCCTTATCACTCATTTTGCTGTGAAGAGGAAATGAACTTAAGTGTGAAGAAAGCTGGGCTGCGGGTTAGAAAACACTGGGCAAAGAAGAGGGTTTCACTCAAACACGTGAGGGGGTTGATGGTTAAGGATTAAAGGACGATTTGAAAGAATAAAATGGAGAAAAAAGAAAGAAATGCGTAGATGGATATTAAGGCAACGTTAGGATCGGAGTGGTGACGACGGCGCTGGAGCTCCAGAGTTTGGCCCTTGGCTGGAGATGGATGAGCGGGAGGTGTGGAGAGCATGAGATGATGATGATGAGAGGAGGGAGAGGACGTAGCTTATGATGGGGGCATTATTGATGACGGGCACTACTGTCCACGCTCAACAGTTAGGAGCACACGCGTTTTGTTTCCACTACCGAGCTGATGTTCCTCTGGGTTTGTTTGATCCGCTTCACCTCGGGGAGGTCGGGTATGGCTGTGCCTCGGCCCAGAGAGTCCTTGTATTTGATCTACCCGACGCACACGGTTCGGGTAGAAACGGGTGGGAGAAAAAGTAAAGAGCAGGTCAGTCGGAGACAACAGCAGGAAGACGAGAGACGCCACACAGCGGCAAACAAACAAAAAAAAAAATCACAGCAGATGTTAAACACACACTTTTTTTTTTCTTTCTCCTGGGAAATGAAGAAGCAGGTTATGTTAGCGACATGGAGGAGGAGTTTAGCTGAACCTCTACAGGTTCAGACGTTTAAGCGACTGGCGAAAGGCTCAAGGGGGAGGATTGTTACGACGGCGTGTTTGAGGGAGATGAGGAGTGAGGTGGAGCGGGCGGGGTCAGAGGCAAATGGATGTGCAGCCCGGGGGGGGGGGGGGGGCGACAGGGTCACTCTGTGGAGTACCGTGCTGATATTTTGCTGATTGCGTTTAACCCTCTCCATCTCTGGGGTCTCTGATACTGACGTGCCTTGTCCCACTCCTTCTTTGTATTGGAGCTTTGAATAGAGAGATGATAAAAAAAAGGGTCAAATACGGTGGCAACACACTCAAGGGTCGGTTAGTTCTTAAATTTGGGAAGTAAGGAAAATATCTGGGGAAATGCAGACTAAGGACTTGGAAAATCAAGTCGTCAACCAAGGCTGGGGAAAAGAAAAGAGTGATTTATGGAACTTTGTTAGGATGGAGGAGGGAAAAACTCAAAAGGTAAAAGCTTGGTAGAGATTTAGATAAGTTGTGGGGACAGAGGACATTTAGGGGAGAGATTATAAGGTGATTAAATAAAAAAAGGTCACTGCAGGTCTTTTTTTTTTTTCTACCGAGCTGATATTCTTCTGGGTTTCTCGGACCCGCTTCACCTCGGGGAGATCTGACACGGCCGTGCCTTGACCCAGAGAATCCTTGTACTGTACCTGCCCATCGTACAAAAAGTTACACAGGTACAGTGAGACAAGGGACAAAACATAGAGCAGAGTATGTTCTGTAGACAGACACAGACATTGTCCATTCATTCTTAACAACACTACAACAACTGACAATGAAAAGTTATTACTCGTACCTATGTTTTGAAATATTTCAGAGGTAGTTGGGGATAAATATAGTTGTGAAATGAGTGGATGATACTTTATTTAGTTTATTACTTCAGGGTTTTTAGATGCTATGAATTGTCATGAAGGAAGATAAATCCTACAGTCTCCTACAAATATCCAGTCATCCACCAGGGCTGGTAGACACACTCAGTTAGGATGGAGGAGGGAGAGCCCATAGTAAAAACATGGAAGGTAAAGTTTGGTAGACTTTTAGACGAGCGGGAGAAGTCAGGGGAATGATTATCGGGTGATGAAATAAGGTTCCTGTTCCTCTACCAAGCTGATATTCTTCTGGGTTTCTCGGACCCGCTTCACCTCGGGGAGATCTGACACGGCTGTGCCTTGACCCAGCGAGTCCTTGTACTGTACCTGCCCATCGTACAAGTTACACAGGGACAGAGTGAGACAGGGACACAGACACAGACATATTCATTCATTCTAAACAACAGCATACATACATATATATACATATATATACATACATATATATATATATACATACATATACATATATATATATGTATAAATATATAAAAGTTGCAGCTGTGTGTCTGTTTTCAAAATGGAGGATGAGACGAGTTTAGATGCAATGAATTAACACGAAAAACAAAGATCTTACAGACCCGACAGATGATGATGTTGACTTGTGTGAACAATATATTTTAAAGTGGAAACAACATCTTTATACATTAAATGGGTAAAACCATGTTTTCAAAGTTATTACTATTAATTATTAACTATTATTAATTATGAATATGTTCCTATAACAGCCTCCAGTCTTTTGGCTGCAGGGATTTGCTCCAAATATTAAAAAAAACAAGCTATTATCTTAGAGAACTCATGTTAGGCTTGAGTGTCTACATCTACTTTTTTTTACACAAATTATTCATTTGGGTTGAAAATGGTGTTTAAAGAGATTACATGAGTTATACTGTCAGACTGTCAGATATGGAGGGAATAAGGAGGAGCGGAGATGAGAGTGAGACAAGGGACAAAACATAGAGCACAGTATGTTCTGTAGACAGACACAGACATTGTCCATTCATTCTTAACAACACTTTACAACAACTGACAATGAAAAGTTATTACTCGTACCTATGTTTTGACATATTTCAGAGGTAGTTGGGGATAAATATAGTTGTGAAATGAGTGGATGATACTTTATTTAGTTTATTACTTCAGGGTTTTTAGATGCTATGAATTGTCATGAAGGAAGATAAATCCTACAGTCTCCTACAAATATCCAGTCATCCACCAGGGCTGGTAGACACACTCAGTTAGGATGGAGGAGGGAGAGCCCATAGTAAAAACATGGAAGGTAAAGTTTGGTAGACTTTTAGACGAGCGGGAGAAGTCAGGGGAATGATTATCGGGTGATGAAATAAGGTTCCTGTTCATCTACCAAGCTGATATTCTTCTGGGTTTCTCGGACCCGCTTCACCTCGGGGAGATCTGACACGGCTGTGCCTTGACCCAGCGAGTCCTTGTACTGTACCTGCCCATCGTACAAGTTACACAGGGACAGAGTGAGACAGGGACACAGACACAGACATATTCATTCATTCTAAACAACAGCATACATACATATATATACATACATATATATATATATACATACATATACATATATATATATATGTATAAATATATAAAAGTTGCAGCTGTGTGTCTGTTTTCAAAATGGAGGATGAGACGAGTTTAGATGCAATGAATTAACACGAAAAACAAAGATCTTACAGACCCGACAGATGATGATGTTGACTTGTGTGAACAATATATTTTAAAGTGGAAACAACATCTTTATACATTAAATGGGTAAAACCATGTTTTCAAAGTTATTACTATTAATTATTAACTATTATTAATTATGAATATGTTCCTATAACAGCCTCCAGTCTTTTGGCTGCAGGGATTTGCTCCAAATATTAAAAAAAACAAGCTATTATCTTAGAGAACTCATGTTAGGCTTGAGTGTCTACATCTACTTTTTTTTACACAAATTATTCATTTGGGTTGAAAATGGTGTTTAAAGAGATTACATGAGTTATACTGTCAGACTGTCAGATATGGAGGGAATAAGGAGGAGCGGAGATGAGAGTGAGACAAGGGACAAAACATAGAGCACAGTATGTTCTGTAGACAGACACAGACATTGTCCATTCATTCTTAACAACACTTTACAACAACTGACAATGAAAAGTTATTACTCGTACCTATGTTTTGACATATTTCAGAGGTAGTTGGGGATAAATATAGTTGTGAAATGAGTGGATGATACTTTATTTAGTTTATTACTTCAGGGTTTTTAGATGCTATGAATTGTCATGAAGGAAGATAAATCCTACAGTCTCCTACAAATATCCAGTCATCCACCAGGGCTGGTAGACACACTCAGTTAGGATGGAGGAGGGAGAGCCCATAGTAAAAACATGGAAGGTAAAGTTTGGTAGACTTTTAGACGAGCGGGAGAAGTCAGGGGAATGATTATCGGGTGATGAAATAAGGTTCCTGTTCATCTACCAAGCTGATATTCTTCTGGGTTTCTCGGACCCGCTTCACCTCGGGGAGATCTGACACGGCTGTGCCTTGACCCAGCGAGTCCTTGTACTGTACCTGCCCATCGTACAAGTTACACAGGGACAGAGTGAGACAGGGACACAGACAAAGACATATTCATTCATTCTAAACAACAGCATACATACATATATATACATATATATATATACATACATATATACATATATATATATATATATATATATATATATATATATACACACATATATATACATACATATATATATATACATACATATATACATATATATATATATATATATATAAAAATATATAAAAGTTGCAGCTGTGTGTCTGTTTTCAAAATGGAGGATGAGACGAGTTTAGATGCAATGAATTAACACGAAAAACAAAAGATCTTACAGACCCGACAGATGATGATGTTGACTTGTGTGAACAATATATTTTATAGTGGAAAAAACATCTTTATACATTAAATGGGTAAAAGCATGTGTTCAAAGTTATACTATTAATTATTATTAATTATTAATATGTTCCTTTAACAGCCTCCAGTCTTTAGGCTGCATGGATTTGCTCCAATTTTTTAAAAAAACAAGTTATTATCTTGCAGAACTCATGTTAGACTTGAGTGTCTACATCTACAATTTTTGACGAATTATTAATTTGGGTCTAAAATGGTGATTTAAAGAGATTACATGAGTTATACTGTCAGACAGGATGGAATAAGGAGGAGAGGACATGAAGAAAGGGGCCAGGGTCACTCTCTCTGTGGAGTACCGTGCTAATGTTGCGCTGGTTTTGTTTAGCTCGCTGCATCTCCGGGGTCTCGGGTAAAGCTGTTCCTCCTCCCAGATCCTCTTTGTACTGAATCTTTAACACGGACGGGGGATGAAAGCAGCCGCCAACTGTAAGCCCTAGTTTAACTCTCTGGTTATAAGGTCTAAATTTGCAAACTTAAACTTGATTAAAGTGTGCAACACATACTGAGCATATAAAACAATACAAACATGTACAACGACATTTAAATGAGCACATTTCTGGACACGTACACAACAACAACGACAAGGTACAGTAAACAAAGTGTGTAACACCACACAAGCTCTGCACTACAACAGCTACAGAACAAACTGTCAAGGGGTTAGTTGCTCGAATTAAAATGCGGCATATTTGACGAGGTTGAATAATAGTAATGTGGCCTGAGGTAATAAGGGCTGCAAACCAGGTTTTTTTTTAGAATTTTTCAAGAAAAAGTTGTTATTAGAATATGTTAAGATAAAAAAGATATTGTGAAGTAGATACCAAGCTGAAATTCTTTGTATTCTCTTTAATGCGGAGCATTTCGGGAGTGTCCTGTACAGACGACACTTTGCCCTTTGCGTTTTTAACGTCAATCTGGTATTGATGCTACAGGGAGAGAAACAAAAAGTGCAGTTAAAATGTTTCGCAGTGACACAGAGGTAGAAGAAGAAGAAAACAGGAGGCCAGAGGAGAAACTACCGCTTTCTAACGACCAAAGAGAGCTTACCTTAGTGTTTTCAAATGTACTCTACTGCTTTGAGTACAGAAAGTGACACCATTTAAACATTTAACTGGATTCAAGAGGCCGCCATACAAAAAGACATTCCATTAACAGGTACACAAGTTTGAAAGTATTGAGGATAATACTTTACAGCGGACACGGAGACAGACACAGAGCCACCAGGACACTGGAAGAACCTCTGACTTCCCACTGCAGGACCCGCTGCCCCAGCAAGACGAAGTGTACTTTTTTACATTTATTACTTACAGTGCTGAAGTTCTTCTGGTTCTCGCGGACTCTCTGCATCTCCGGAGTGTCCAGGACCGGCACGTAGTGAGACATGGTCTTCTCGGCCTCCTCTCTGTACTTTTTCTGTTGGACAAAAAGCACAATCGGCAAGAGACAAAGATATTTAAAAGAACCTCCTGGCTCTGAAATGTGTCCGTAAACACACTCTCAAGGAGGGATGAGAGTGGGAAAGGGCGGGTTCAGTCATCTACCTGGCTGATAATGTTCCTCATCTGCTGAGCGTGGATGATGTCAGGGGTGTCGATGACACTCGTGTAGCTGGCCCTGTCCATCTCAGCAGTGTGCTTGTACTTAGACTACACAATGAAAATTAAAAAATCAGCAAGAATTCTTTATCTTAACGTAAATAATCCAGGGGTTCCGGGGTGATGCCGACCTGGCTCAGGATGTCCGTAGCGTTCCTGGCCCTGAGGAAGTCCGGGGTGTCCGTAGCCAACGCCAACATTCCCCTGCCCTTGATCTCCAGCTCCAGTGACTTCTTGTACTCTCTCTGTTGACGTGAAGAGGCGACAGTGAGTGATACATATAAGCTCTGTGCTCAGTGAAAGAAGACATGACTTGGCAGATTACTATGAATTTCTACTCATTCGTAAAAGGGAGGGAGGGGGGGGGGGCAGCAAAACCATGTGGCCTAGGGAAATGGTGAATAGAGAAAGTTAGAAGAAATTAGGATTTTGTTTTTAAAGGAACAAACGTGGTAAATGTGTGTGAAGCTCCGATCAAAACTGAAAAAAAACAGGAGTAGTTAAAGAATAGTTTGTTAAAGCATAATTAGTTATTTGAAACAAACCTGTTTTCTTTCTTTTTAAAAAAAGTTTGTTTACAAAAAAGTGCTACATCTACTGTTTCTTGTAAATAATATAAAAAGATGTATTAAAAAAAGATTTAAAAAAAGATTACCTTAAAATTAAGAATTTTGAATTCAGCTTTCAATGCAATAGATAGTAATCTGTCTAAATGAGCTATAAATATGTAAACAATAAGCAATAAACAAAACAAAAAAAGATACTCTGAGAATATTTGAGGTCACTTTCTGAATTATCGGGTGTAAAGGAATGAGTTCACTGTGAGAAAAAAAGTCACGGGGAAATTAGTGTTGTCATGAAGCAGGGACAGGAGTCATCGCCCGTTTAGTGGGATGATTGAAGCTTGGTTAAGAGGGAACAGGATTCAGAAGATGATGCACCAAGAGCGGGCGGCATTGTGGGAAGTCACTCGGATGTGATCCCACTCCCATCGCCTCTCGGTCAGTCGTACCTCACACAGGATTTGAGTGGCATTCCTTGCTCTCAAACGCTCCGGAGTTTCCTCCAGTGATGTGAGCCCTTTACCCTTCACCCCCTCTTCTAGATCCCTCCTGTATTCTTTCTACAGGACGGGAGAAGAACAGAGAGACTGCAGAGAGGGGCAGGCCAGGCCAAGGCAAACATACAGACGGTATGGTGGGAAATGCTCAGAGCCACCAAGTCTCCAGAAACTAAGAGTTTAGTTTAGTTTAACAAATTAATATTCACTATTTTTCTTTAAGTGGAGAAATTGGTGCCTTTGGCAAGAAACATGATAAAAGACAAGGTGAACCACATTTTGTCACATAGGAGTGTGGAAATAAAAAACACACAACAACAAAATTCAAGGTCAGTATTTCACCTTAAAGGGGCAGTAAGCGATTCTAAAGCAATTCACGTTTTGTAAAAATCAGCGAATGTTCCCTCACCGTCCGCTAGCTGTCGCTTTTGTGTGTGAGCAGAAGAATAATGTTGGTTTTCGACGCAGCCTCTGCTCCGTAAAATCGGAAACAAAAAATGGTTCGTACCGCACCACACAACACCGCGATCGCAGTTTGTCAAACATCACTCGTCGAGACCTTAAGAGACGTTCTGCCGGGTGGCGCTGCAACTCCGTGGTTTTGGCCTAGTGGTTAGTGCGTCGGACTCCAGAACCCAGGTTTACTGCCTTGGCCTGGCCAAGGCAGTAAAATCACAACACCAACAACAAAGAGAGAATCAATCTTTCTCCAGAATCGCTTACTGCCCCTTTAACAACACCGCTGCATCATTCAAATCATTACATGCACACATGCAGACTTGTTGCTGTTCATGGTCATCGGCTAGATGAGGGGTTGGCTGTGAAATTAGGAGTCCAACGTGTCAGTGGATACAAATATAAATAAAAAAACTACTTTACGACAAGTCACACAATGGACAGAGACAAGGGAGGTGGATCAGTTGAGGGCTGTGTAGTGAATCATGCAAACGGATAAAATCTGAACCTGATGAGGGAAGGAAACACTCGTGGGATTAAAAAGAGAAGAAGAACAAGAAGAGTAAAAAAAGAGGGACCATGGTTGTGATGTCGTCTTAGTATGATTATCAAACGCGGGTGAGGTAAACAGGGGGTATAAGTTGTCGGGGTATAAATTGTCCTTTCGTTACCTCACTGGCTATTTTGGTGGCATGTCTGACATGTATCATGGCAGGGGTGACCTCCAAGCCTGAGAGGTTCTTGCCCCTCATGTGCTCCTCAAAGTCCTTCTTATAGTCTTTCTATTGGCCGCAAAGACAAGACAGGGGGACAGACAGAGCTCAGGTGACCACATGCAAAGCTGCGCCGGTTCACAATGCAGACTTGATATTTTCGTTTACACCACTCCGCATATAATGACGCAGATGTTTGAATGTGTATCGTGTTCTTCATTGTGTGAGAGAGCAACTCTGTTGGCTGGATTCTGGAGTTTAATGCTGGAATTATGAAAATCAGATCAAATGTATAACGTGATTATAATCAAACACTTTACACATCTCAAATCCAGGCTCCTGAGAAAATCTTGAAGATGCTGTGTGAAACATGTACTGTACTTTAGTCATTCCTTCACGTGACAGAGAGATGGAACTGTCAGAACTAATAATATACACAGTATTGGGGAAAAGGGTATTGGTTAAGTTTTACGCTGCCTTCTGACAGTTTTCTTAAGAACGCCTTGTTAAGAGCAGGATATGGTACACGACCGACTGTGGGAGTAAAAAAACAAATTAACTAGTAACACGATACTAAACCGGCATCGCAAAAGCTTTTTCCAAACTTGCTTGACATCCACAAAGCTGAAGCACAGCAACATACTTATATAACAACAAGCAAATTCATTTAACATGTACGTATTGGAGAGGGGCCCTGTAAAGAAAAAGTGCTTTTTTTTTTGTCTACGTGACGCACACAGGTGAAAGACGGGGTGTTTACCTGGCTCTGCATGTGCTGGGCCTCCTTATTAGTCACATACGTGGGTGTCTCAAAGTCCAGCATGGCTTTGCCCTTCTCCTTCTCATACTTCTCCTTGTATTTCACCTGGAGCAGCGCACAAAGATGTCATGTCAGCCATTGTTTCAACAAGACGATATCATGCAGGGGAATTATATTGGTTTCCACTCATTTCTATACGGTGAGGAATCAAATAGAAAAAGTGAAAGAGAAAGCATCAAATCTGTATTCAGAGTTATGTTTTTGGTTGTGTCATTAGCTAGTGCTAATGTAAATGCAGATAGATCTGAAAATGTTGCATCTAAACATAATGATAATGCATCAAAAACAAATACACAACACAGACTTGATGTTCACTGGATGACACAACTCAGGAATGTTTGATATAGTATACTGTGTGGACATGGATAGAGACTTATGGCTGCAGTTTGCATTAATTACAATTAATTTACCAGTACATTTTTTGACTTTTAGTTGAGAAATAATGAAATCAAAAGTGTCACAATTTTTTCTTTTTGGTGTGATACTTTTGAAATATTCTATTAAATTATTAATTTCATTTAGAGCTGCTTGTGTACAATATTAAACTTAGATCTTGACATTTGATGAATGAAATAGTTCTCTTAAGACTAATTCACCCACTGGTATCTTATGTTGCCCCTAACTTGAAATATCAATAAATTAATGCAACACCATCCTCTCCAAGTACAGGAAATGAAAATGAAAATATCAAACACACATCTCTTTGATTGACAGTTAAAAACCCACAGCTGTGTTTTTTTTGGGGGGGGGGGAGGGTGCAGTGTTTGTTGACTCCCCTGAGTCTGTACCACTTACGTTACTCTGCAGTTCAGAGGCCTCCTTATGATGGAGCTGCTCAGGTGTGTCGGCAATCATGTGGTAGTGACCCTTACTCTCCTCAAACTTCTTCTTGTAGCAGTACTACGGGGGGATTCCCAGTCAAAGTATCAGCAAAACGAGGAAAAAAGAAAAAGAGCGTATGTCTGGAAGTTTTTACTCCCAAAATAGTAACTTTATAACTGTGGAAAAATAAGCAGTAAGCGATGTCAAAGAATATGACATGCTCACAAAGATGAGAATTCAAAAAACGGTGGTTAAAATTAAGTGCGGAAAAAATGATCAAAATCAATGGAGGAGCACGCAGGTTTGTGTTAAGTGATAATTAATAAAAGACTAGTTTTGTACAAACTACAGGAGAAGAAGAAAAAAAATGAAACTGGAAACAGTGATAGAGTGGAGGTTATAGATGGTGATGATAGTATAGGAGGGTCAAAGGTGAGAGGGATGGGTAAGGATCACTACCAGATGAGGAATATTGGGGGTTTTGGATGATGGATCTTAGTGCATGAACAAATGGTCAATGAGCTGCAGGATGTGAATTGTTACTGAAGACGCTGAGGTCAGACACGTCAGTGAACGTGAACTGACTCCCAGCAGCTTCCCGGGGGACAAAGTGAGCTGGTTAGAGGGGATCTGCTGGCGTCTTACTTGGCTGGACAGTTTGCTGGTGCTCAGGTTGTGCTGCATGGACAGGGACTCTGCCATGTCGGTCACAGGCTTGTGGAGCTTTTTCAGGTCGCCCTTGTACTTCACCTGTGGATGAGAAAAGGAGTACATTTTGGCCTTAATGAACCCTTTTCACATACTTTCAAACAGCCTGACATCAAAACACACAATGTTTCTCGAGGTTATGTGGAGTGACGCAGCTCAGGTGAGCACCTACCTCACTAGCCAGCACGTTGGCATCCTTCAAAGTCTGGTAAATCTTACTGTTCTTCAGGTCATATTGTGGTCTCTTTCCTTTCATCTCCTTGTCGAACTTTTCGTGGTACTTCACCTAATAGGGAAGGATATATATATATATATATATATATACAGAAGTTAGTGTACAGTTGGTGGAGACCAACACCAGCGGCAGATTTCAATGAATCCATCACAGCAGAAATATTCAAGAGACGACATAATGCTTTTTTTCATAGTGTATAAAAAGGGATGAGTAGCTCAGATTCTTGATAGATTGCTTGGTATAAAAGCTTTATGTACATTATTTGCGACATTAACAATCAGTTTGTATCCCTTGTTATACAAAATAAACGACTGCAGTCAAACTGTGTACCTTCTACAAATGATACATTTTTCCATGCAGCAACTATAGTGATTTGTCCCAGAGAACGTTTCAGAGGGCGTGTTCACATCTGCACTTTGGTTCCAGGCTTGAGAAGAAAAATTGTATAACGTCAAAATGAACCAGTCAGCTGTGGAGACGCCCTCAGATGCTGCTCAGACCTGATGTCGTGCATCCGTATATAACCAACCTATGGATGGATTCAACTAAGATGGACCATAGTTCACACCTGATATTAAAATATGTGGTCATATTCGGACCTGTGTCTCAAGAAGTGATCACATCCAAATCTGTTTAGAGACACCACCGTCTGATCTGACCACCCAAGATGCATGTCAGTGCTAAGTGTGAACAGTCTTGCAAAAATAAGTTGTGATGTACATAAACACAACATGGACTTAATATATAATGACGTATATATGGAAGAGATGAGGCAGGATGATTGTGGTTGAAGTGAAACAATATATCCTTAAATATTGTAAATCTGACACTAATGATGACTTAATCTAAGATTATTA
Source organism: Scophthalmus maximus (assembly GCF_022379125.1). Lineage (NCBI taxonomy): Eukaryota > Metazoa > Chordata > Actinopteri > Pleuronectiformes > Scophthalmidae > Scophthalmus > Scophthalmus maximus. The sequence continues at coordinate 4,030,560 of NC_061528.1, forward strand.
CACATTTCTGAACATGTACCAACATTTCAGAAAACCCACACATAGTTGACTACTTTTAGAGCTTTTTCATGTTTGAAAAATCCTTTTTGACACAGGAGAAAAGTGGGAAATTGATAGAAGCATAGAGTATCGGCACCAGTGCAACTAATAGGCATAGGCATCAATGCAATGCTTGTCTTTGCTTAGCAATGAGTAAGAGCGTGTTGGGGAAGCAAAAAAAGCAGAGGGTGCACATAATGCTAAACTTCACAGAAAGGTTTTGAAGCCAAATCAAAATAACTTTGTAACATACGAGAAGATGACTCTTATCATGAAATGTCCTCAAGCTCAATAAAATCAGAAATTAACTATTCGGTAATTCGACAGAGGATATGAAGTGAACACAGAGACAGAGGAGACACACAGATAGTAGCAGCCCATCAGTTCGGGGGCATGAACCTCCTTACATCACTAGTCATGGCACTCATTTTCTTAATGTGGCGCATCTGGAGGGTATCGTAGGAAGCAGCTCCATGGAGGGAGGTCTTGGCCTCCACCTACAAAGCGCAGTGAGATGCATGGATGAGAACACAGACTTGGACATTATGGAAGGAGAGAGAATAGAGGAGAGAGGTGAGGAATAAGGAGATGAAAGGATGAAGGAAGAGTAGGAGGAGGAGGAGGACAGGTATAAAGATGGGGATGGGACATGTACAATGACATGAGCAGTTAAACATGTAAATTGAATTTCATGGAGTCACAATGATTAAGACAGGATTAAGACATGGATTATAAATGCATGATGGCAGAGGAAGCGCTGTGAAATGAGCAGCTAGTTCTAGCGTTAGCCCCCAAACAGACTAACTGTAGAGAACCAGGGGTAAAGCTTCACGACTGGCCCCCGGGGGCTCGATCAGACCGATGGTTGATCTGGTTTGATGTACAGTACCTGGCTGGTCAGCTTGGACACCTCGGTGGCCAGAGCGATGTCCGGGCGGTGGGCCAGAGAACCTCCGCGGCTTGCCGCCTCGCGGGCCTTGTCACGGTAGCCGACCTGATGGAGAAACATAATTGTTATTATTTGACTGTCACATGCTCTTTTGTGCCACTGATCCACAATTTTTCTAATAGTTTAGTGTTTTTGATAGATTATGCCAATGCAACACATTTCTCTTAGCCCTTGGATATTTTGATCATTTTCGAATGCTTTTCATTTTTCCTTCATATCCCAATTTTAAAAATGTTTAGCACAACATTGCCTTTGTGACCAGTCAACTTATTTTTACATTTTTTTGTGTTTTTAAGTGGCAATGTCTTAAAACAGTCACGTGAATGGATCATAGCGGCAATTGTGGGACTGAAAATCAGGCTAGTGTACTGTACACTGAGAATTGTAAAAAAGTGACACCTTTATGTACAGTACATTTGACAAAACCAGGGCATACGCATACAGTATTCCTGTCTTTGTGTGTACAGGTGTTGGTCTTTTTTTGCATCTACTTGTTAGTTACCTCGCTGATAAGTTTGGCAGCCTGGGTAGCCTTCCTTATGTCAGGACGGTCAACTATGGAAGTGTAGTGCAGGTTGGCCTTGGCAGCCTTCCTATAAGCAACCTGTGGCATTGGGCAGAAGGGCAGACAGAATACAGTGTGTGCTACAAACTGACCAGCTCATCAAAAGAGAAACAAGAGAGAACACGAGGCTATCCCAACCTGTAGATTGTGCGCCGTAATTAAAATCTATAAAAAACGTTATTGCAGTGCAGTTGTGGAGAAGTCAACTCACGCTGCTCTGACTCTTGGCCACGTCGATGGCGTGCTGAACATCGGGTGGAACAGCCATGAGGTTATACTGCGACTTGCCCTTGTCCTTCTCATGCTTTGCCTTATACAGTTTCTGAAAGGAGAGAATTGGAAGGTCAAGGCCTGGCAGCACAACAAATAATAAGGGGTTAATGAGATTGGACGACCGAATGTGAGTTAGTCATACCCCGCTGACGAGCTTGTTGATCTCCTTGCTGTGGACTGTGTCACGCGTTTCATTCAGGGTTGTGAACGAGCCGGACTGCATGTCCTTCTTACTGGCCTCCTTGTATTTGCTCTGAGGAAGAAAGTAAAGAATTTATACAACATCTTTTGTAGTAGTCATTAAAAAACAGACGCTTCAGTCAAACCATTTTTTTTTATTTTTTTACCTCTGATGCCAGAGTTCGCACAGCCTTGGCATGGAGGATTTGAGGAGTGTCCATGATGGGCACGTACTGGCCCTTTCCCTTTTCATACTTCTCTCTGTATTTCACCTGGAGGGGAGAAATAAAATAAAATATCAGTTTACAACATGTTAATCAACAAATTCTTAAGAGTTGCAGATAAAGAAGGGGAGAACTTACATCACTGGCCATTTCAGCGTTCTTCATGCACAGCAGGGTGTACTTGTCATCGACCACAGGGATCACGCAGCCCTTGAGCATCTCTTTGTCATACTTGTATTCAACCTGTGGTTCGGACGATGAGAGAAAAAGATTAGAAAAATGCTGCTCAATGTCATTAAAAAGATGACCAAATTTTAAGAGATAAAGAGAAGCAATAACTCACATCACTCTGTTGGAAGGAGTTCTTGGCGTTATTGAGGAAGTCGGGTCTGTCTGTTGTCCAGATCCATTTGTTCTTGGTGGCTTCATACTTCTTCTTGTAGTTAAGCTTCAAAAATTACAAAAAAAAATCACATTAGAATCAATAGAATTTTTTAAGGCGTTTCGAGTTAAACTTTAATAAATAATGAACAGAAATAAGAAAATGTCACTTACATTGCTGATGTTCTTGTAGGCCTCCTTGGCGGCGCGGATCTCGTGGGCCTCTGGGTCAATGTTGATCTGAGCCTTGCTCTTCTCGTACACCTCCCTGTACTTCAGCTGCAAGACGCATTAAAAAAGCGCGCCATCAAACACCATTTCCTGAGATTATTTTCATATTTCTGATGCGGCCAGTCTGAGCGGACTTACATTGCTGGTGATGTCCTTGACCTTCTTCATGTGCTGTTGGTGTGGCGTGTCAAAAGGCAAGGTGTATCCCTTAGCCTTGGTCTTGTTGTACTCCATCTTGTAGATGATCTGAGGGGGAAACATCACCACATAGTCAGGGGCAAATCAAGACAAATTAAAAAGACATTTGAGTATTTCTTTCATACATTTTTTTTACACCAAAAACACTAAAACTTACGTCACTGATCTTCTTGCTGCGTTTGTGGGCCTCATACTCAGGAGTCTCCAGAACGGAGGTGAACTTGTCCTTGGCACGTTCATACTGCTCCCTGTACTTCCACTGATAAGAGGAGGATGAGTTGTAAACACGAGAAAGTTAGTACAACTGATAATCAATTTGCTGCTATATTCATTTTGATTTAATTCATGTGTCGTCTGACACCTTGCCTTGCTTTATAATTTGTGCAGCTAAAGTAAAGAAAGAAGTAAACTATCTCAGAAAAGGGGTGAATAAAATAAATTTGTGTAGAGACGCTGAAGACAAAGTCAAAGTTACATTTCAGTGTCAAATGATCTGAGTCAATTCAGATGAAGATATGGTTTGATAATCCCTTTCTGTTATAAAATAATAAAGCTGAGGAGTAAAAAAACTAATTGATTCTTTTGTTTTTCTTTGACACTAAAATTCAGGTAACAGTTAACTAACTATTTCAATGCTATACTGTTTATTATGTAACCTACCTAATAAACACACAGTATGTTTGATGAATGAAGTGGTGCCATGCATATGTTTATGGAAAAAAAAAACATGCTCTATGAAACATGCAAAAACACAAAGGGTTATTTTCCAGGTGAAAATGAAGACAAGGACACATGTTACCACAATTCAGTCGTGAAATTCTGCAGTGCCCACGTAGACCAGTAATCCAGCTCACTGAATCTGAGGCTGATACATACAGTGGCTTCAATAATATGATAAGTTTACTCCAGAGAAGACAGTGAAAGTCACCAAACTAATAAAAAAAAAATAGTATCAGAGAAGACGTTGGGTAGATAAGAAGATGACAGTTATCGACAAACAAAAAATTATAGGTAGAAAACTAAAATATACACCTAAACTTGTCTCAATGTAAAACAGGTATATATTAATTGTATCCATAGTCTCTGCAGAAGCTGTGCGTAGCCGATTCTAGACACACGTCTGTCTGCAATTTGGGGGACTAGCGCATCACATTTTAAAATGAAGTTGAAGCTTCGGTGATCAATGAGAAATGAAGATAAGCGAGGAGGTGATGGGAAGGATTAAAGGATGAATGATAAGATGTGTGGAAGTTTAGGAATTAAAGTGACATGAATGGAGATACGATGTTTCTACAGTGTATTTATAAAGACTTACTTAAGACAGAAACAGCTGAGAGGAACAAAGTAACCTGCTTGTATGACGTATAAGTCATGAAACTACATTGCCAATGCTCTGTGGCCATTTACCTTACTGCTCATAGTGGACTGATAAAGGGCTGTGAGGATGTCGGGGCGGAGCAGCTCATTGCAGCCGCTCTTTAGCAGATCCTTTGCTCTGGTTTTATACATCACCTGTCCACACACACACGACATACACACACACACACACACACACACAGAACATGCCATAGTTGAGGACAGACTGAAAAAACAGCAGTGACACTGGGAGGACTGGAGAAATAATCCGGAGATCCAAGTGTGACCAAGGAGCTGTTTGTCCTCATCTGTGCCCTCAGAGTGACAGAAGTCTCAAGTCTGACTTTCTCAAGATTTTGTGATTTAATACACATAATTTAATCATAATTGAATGAGTTGTTCAGCTTCTTTCTGACGGCACAGATAAGGAGAGTCCTGCTCACTCAAGATACTGTAGGTTTCCAGCTGTAATTTGAGTGGCACTTATTTACAACGACCTGTGAAAGAGAGAACAAGCAGACGCTGATACAGATACAGAGAGGAGGAGGAGTTATCATGCGTAGGCGACCACTGGCAGCTCTGTCGACAACCTCATGCACCAGAGGTCTGGACCGGACTTGAGGATGCAGTCGAGGAGGAGGAGGCAGGCCGGTCGCAAACAAATGCGACCAGGGCGTTTACCTGGCTCATCTTATTGTTCTCCCTGGCCAGTTGGTATCTAGGATCCTCTGTGGTTATGGTAAACTTATCCTTGGTCTTCTCATAATTAGCTCTGTAGAACCTCTGCTCAGAACGTCAGAAAGCAGTTAAAGACAAATATCCAGTGAACGATACAAACAATACAAACTGTTGAATGTGATGAAACTTCTCCAGGGAACAAAAGGAAAGTTAGAACAAGAGCAATGGACACATTTTAAACATTTTATAAACATTAAAAGCAATTAATAAATAGTCCGATGACTTAACACATTTTTACCTCCAAGCTGAGTCCCATAGAGATGCACAGAGACAGAGAAATATAGTCAACGATTAATGCGTCTATTTTCTAGCAAATGGGATTCGACAAACTAATATTTACGTTTTTGCCATGAAAACAATTTTTTAATAACTGTGTTGGGACAAAGAATTAGAGGACTCACGTTGTTAATGAGAGCGGAAGCGTGCTTGGCAGCCTGGAAGAACGGCGTGTCGCTGGTGTACTTGAAGTTGCCTTTGTTCTTCTCGAAGGAGGCTCTGTACAGTCTCTGTGATCCAAGAGAGGAAACATGGTGAAAAATATACTCCATTAAAAGCTCCATGCACAAGAAAAAACGTACAGTAGTATATGATATTCTCTATACTAAGTTATCACTTAAAAGTAATCCCTCACCTCACTGTACAGAGTCTTGTTCCTCTCAGCCTGCAACATTTCAGGTGTGTCCCACACATAGCAGCCAATTCCTTTCAGCCACTCCAGGTCCTCCTTGTACTTGACCTGTAAAAAGACATCAAGAGGTAACGTTCAATATGTCAATGACATATGTCCCATTCTACCTGCTGTGGGTATATATTTGACTGTGCGCACAGTTTTGGAAAGCGATTGGACGGTACTTACGGTGCTGACGTTCTCATTAGCAATTTTGCTGAAGAAGAACTCTGGACGGTCGGGGATGGACTTCCATGTACCCAGAGAGTTGATGTACTTCTCCCTGTATTTAACCTGAGGATGAGAAAAGAGTGAGAAAGATGCAAGAGCTCAAATCGAAATGATCTTTAAAGTTTTTGTCGACAAATATTAAGGTGTATAGACAATCATTAAAAAAAGATATCCAGCATATTTCGAATTGCTCACCTCACTGATGTCATCAGTGACTCTGCGGTGGTAGGTGATGTCCAGAGCGTCCTTGACCGTGCGGTAGTGGCCTTTGGAGAGCTCAAAGGTCTCTTTGTAGCGCAGCTGGAGACATAAAGAAAAAAATGCGTCAGATATCGCAAATGTGCTTTTAGCGTCACTTCTCTATCTTTCATTATAATAAGATGGCAAAACACTTTTTGCACTGATTTGTATGGGAAATATTTTGTGGCGTGACCGAAAGTGCAAAGGAGGTTGAGCTTAATTAGTAGCTCCTTCAGATGCAGTAACACAGGTTTATTAGCAAGTTTTCTAGGTTACTGCTCTAAAATTATTTCAGTCTACACGAATAATAATCAGAAATGAGATTGTGTGAAAAAAAATGTATAACATAAATAATAGTGTTTGTAATGAAGGTTCTTCAGTGAGCATACTCACATCACTAGACTGGAGGTAGGATTTCTTGGCACGGATCAGCAGAGGTGTATCAGCAATGGCGGTGTACCTGTACTTCATCTTCTCATACTGTTCTTTGTACTTGATCTAAGAGAAGAAGTAATTCATATAACACATCAGAACTTTGTTTCACAATAAAGTTATTTTCTGTAGCTGAGAGAATTCTACATATTATCATTGGATAAAAATACCAACATATTCCCACAAGGGTGAGGTGTAACAGAGGCACGATAGCCCACTGCTAAACAGTGAGGAAGCCCAGACACAAATGAAGGAGATATGAGGAAGACTTACGTCACTGTAGACCACTTTCATTTTTCTAGCGTGGCCCATGTTTGGAGTTTCAGATTCTTGGGTAAAATGAGCTCTCTCCTTTGCAGCCAGATCTGTGTACTTGTACTGTAGAGAAACCAGACAAAAGTAATAGTTAAATAATCAGAAAAAAAACAACTAAAAACATAAATCAACGTGAAAGAATACAACCATTGGGATGCAGGAGCTGAACTTGCCTTGTTAGTCAGCTGCTGCGCCCATTTGGCTCTCTGGATGTCCACAGCGTCCAACGTGGTGGTGACCTTTGCCATGTCCACTCTGCTCTGGGCTTTGTAGATCATCTGAAAACCGTGGAGAATGAAAAGTCAGGTCAATTTTTATTACAAAAACTTGGAGGACATTGCTGGCTACTGGATTAACTACCAAGACGCTATTCATATAAATTGATGAAATGTGCTTGTTGGGAAACAACTCACGCCGCTCATGTGGGTCTTGAGCTCAGTCACACGCTTGTACTCAGGAGTGTCCAGGACCACGGAGAAGTTGGCAAGGTTCTTCTTGGCCTCCACTGGATAGGCCTCCTATGAATGTGGAAAAATAGTGCCACACAACTTATAAGGATGCCGCTGTAATAAGTTTAACATGGCACTGAAAAAAACCCAATATTGAAATAAATGGGATGTTCTGTCCAAAAGGAAACACGTACCCTCATTTTGGTGACATTGCGGATGCGGACCATCTCTGGGGTGTCATACAAGAAGCAGCCAACGCCTCTCAGCCACTGCAGATCCTCTTTGTATTTCAGCTACAAAAAACAAAAAGGTTTTAACGAACAAATTTCTTACACGTCTCAAGTTAATTTTGTGTCAAACTTATGCGTCTTCTCCTCTGCTCATTACCTCGCTGGTGATCTGGTTGACGTGGTAGCAGTGCATCAGCTGAGGTGTGATGGGCAGATTGATCAGCTGGCCTCTGGTGTTGTAGTATTTCTCTCTGTAGCACAACTAGGGAGGAAAAAAGAGGAATAAATACAACATACAATTCAACTTCATCAAGCTACATGACTTAAAAAACAGGAGCATGAATGATATTATTTAAAGGAAAATGATTCCGTACCTCACTGAGGTGCTTCTGGTTCATCTTGACTTGTTTGATATCAGGGGTGTGGTAGGTTGTGTGGATCTTGTCCTTTTTCTTATGGTACTCTTCACGATAGAGACGCTGCGGAAGGCACGAAATCCACACGTGAGTTTGTTTCATCCAACGAACGTGAAGTTAAAAATGAAAATCTCCACCAACCACAGTGTGTCATCTTACATCATTGACGATCTTGTGAGCTTTCCTCGCGTTGACAAAGTTGACACCCTCTGGATGAAGAGTGTAGGCCTTTGCCTTCATCATCTCATAGGCCTCCTTGTACTTCACCTACACAGATAAAAGAAAAGGTACGTGATTCAGTACATCCAATGCCCTGCATATCGTCATCAGAGCTTAATGTCTGTCAAATAACAAGATCACAAGACGATTGGGAAAAATACTCACATAGCTGGAGACGACGGTGTTCCGCTTGACCTGCTTGATGAGCGGCGTGTCGTAGGGCAGGGAGTAACCGGTCGGCATGGAGCTCCTGTTGGCCTCTGTGTACCAGTTCTGAGAGAAGCCAACACAATGCGGTGAGAAAAACCGAAAAGAAAAACCTTTTAAGAATAATGTAATGTTTTAAATCGCCTCCTATTTGCTATCTATAGTATTGGTAGCGTCCAAACTAATTTCCAGAATGAAATCAGAAATTCAAAAATCTCACTATAGCGTAAACAATAGAGTGTGTTGTTGTTGCTGTTGTTGTTGCTCCTTACGTCAAGAATTTGTGAAAATATTCTTACAGCATACATATTGTCCCTTTATGATGGTAATACCTAAACAAGTAAACTGGGTATTGAGGAATATTAACTTACATCACTCTGGATCTGGTTAGCCAGGCGTGCCCTTTGTGTGTCAATGGTGACAGCAGGCGAGGTGTTCGTGCCCTTGACATTGGCGTGGTAATCATAGCGGTAGTGCAGCTGGAAAAAGGGAAGAAAAATGAATATATACATTGTTATAAAATGAAACATAGATGGTCAACATTGTTAAGTTTTTTAAGTTACTTACATCGCTCAGGTTCTGAGCGTTCTGCTTGGCTGTCTCGTACACTGGCGTATCTGTCACCACTGAATAGTCCTTGAAAGCCTCAACGCCTTTAGCTCTGTACTTGTTCTGGAATAAAAAATACAAAAAGGTGGCGATCAGCATCACTTTTATATAAAAAACACGAGTAGTAGTATGATAACTCTAGGCAAGAAGTTAAGATAACGATAGTTGTGTTCAAACGGGCAGAGAAACTGGGTGGAAAAAGAGAACAAAAAAATAATAAATCATATTACTGACAATGAAGGATGAGAATTTTGAGCGTGCTTACCTCACTCTGAAGATCGCCAGCATTCTTGACACGAAGGATCTCCGGCGTGTCCCAGGCATAGCAGCCGATACCCTTTAGCCAGTTTAGATCATCCTTGTAGAAGATCTGGAAAGAATGGCAAAAAACGAAACACACAAGTCAAGTAACTCTCGGTAGATGAAGCTTGAATTGCATTTGGTTGAAATCTGAACTTTTGGATTCAAACAGTATAGACACGAGTAAGACTGTGATTTTCACTTTGTATCTGTGGCTGAGGGCAGTTACTCACGTCACTGAGTTGCTCGTTGACTTTGCGCGCCTGGGTGTACACCTGCATGTCAGGCAGACAGATCCACTGGTGCAGGAACTTGCGGTAGTTGATCCCACTGACGGTGGACTGGGTCTTGCGAGCAGACAGGATCTCCAGCATGTCTGCTGGGATGTGGTTCTTGGCCTTGGTCTTCTCATAGTTCTCGTGGTACAGACGCTGTAAAGATGGACAACACACGGTTCTTTCAAGCTCATCGACGCATTTAAGCAGCTATATTTTTAAAATACAGAGCTAATCTTGCATTCTTCCTTAAAAAACTAAAATGGCAAAACAAATCTAACTTACGTCCAGAACCAGCTTTCCAGCTTTGACACAGCGAGCGGTTGCGGGATCGTCCTCAAGACACTTGGGCAGACTGTAAAGGGATTTGAACTTCTCGTAATCTTCCTTGTACTTCACCTAAAGTGGTTAGAGGATGAAAAATTTTGTCATTTAACAGTCAGCAGTCATATTAATTAAAGGAAAAAATTCCATCTTATTGAAGACTGTAAGTAATGAACTCAAAGTTGAACTCACGCTGCTGAGAATGATCTTCTGTTGTTTGGCGTGTTGCAAGGCATTTGAGTCGTGAGGAATGCGGTAGCTCTTGTCTTTGATTTTGTCCCAGGCAGCAGTGTAGTTTTTCTGTTGACAGAAACACGACATGTTCACAGAGCTGGCATCTTAAATATTAAAATCTTAACTGACTGAAAGGACGGCAGATATTTATTACGTTGCTGAAGAAGTTTTTGAAGTTGTGGCATCTGGCGTAGTCATGGGTATCCAGAATAGTGGTGTACAGGTGCTTCTCCTTGTGATAAGCCTCTCTGTAGTTGAGCTGTCCACGACAAACATTCAATTAATGCACTCATTGGGAGGCAGGCCTTTTAATATATATGATTTAAAAGTCCAGCTCACTCACATCACTGGCCCAGGTGTGACCCAGAATAGCAGTCACATAGGCTGGGGTGTCTGTCACAATAGAGTAGTTGTTGAATTCTTTTTTGGCTTCATCTCTGTATTTAAGCTGAAAAAGAAGACAGGAAGAAATTATCACAGTCCCACAAGCTAAAGAATTCAATTATTTTCAGAATGTTCCGACAGTTCTAATAACATATTGGCCCAGGGAACTGGGAAAATGTTTGAAAAGTTCCCGGTGATCTCCCAAGTCGTTACTCACTTCACTCTGCAGCTCGTAGGACTTCTTGGCACGAACAATCTCTGGTGTGTCCCAGACATAGCAACCGATGCCCCGCATCCAGGTCAGGTCTTCCTTGTAGAACACCTAATTAAATGTCAACAGCAAAAAGCACAAAATGATATGTTCAATAATCATGAGAGCATTTGGATTTCTTGAAAACAGGTTGCTGTAGCTCTAAATAGCTTTCAAAACCTTAAACAAAAGAGATTAGATCAACTGTCAATTAACCACATATCATTTACTATATATAAAGACTGCCTATATGTTCCCGATGACATTTTAAACCTAAACTGATGTGGCGGAAGGTTAAGCACAAGCAGCAGCTGCTGTGCAGAAGGTGACGAGGGACCTACATCGCTGAGAATCTCGTTGGTCTTGCGGGCGCGGATGGCGTCCTCCTGTTCGGGGTGGCATGTCCACTGGTGCAGGTAGGTGCGGTAGAGGACGTCGCTCAGCATATCCTGGCAGCGTTTGGCGACCTTGTTAGCGATGATGTCAGGTGGGAGGTGGGTCTTGGTCTTGCTTTGGTTGTAGGCCTGCTGGTAGACCCTCAGTCCCTTGTTCTTCTCCTGGTTTCCACAGCGCATCACCTCGGGGAAGTCGACCAGGGTTCCGGCCATGTAGTGACCTTTAGCCTTCTCGTGGGTATCCTTGTACTTGACCTAGTCGCATTTAGAAACAGAGTCTGAACTTTGTGTTCATAATGTAACAGCAAAACACAATTTGCCTTTTTTTTTGTGCAAATCACTCACATCACTGGCGATGTCCCTGCCCTTCTTGCCGCTGAGCAGTGGGATGTATTGATGGTTCAGCTGGTAGCCTGTAGCCTTGGACTCATCCCATTGTTGTTTGTAGAGTTTCTGAAATTACACAAAGTAGACATGGAGTTGAAAAAAAGGCCAATAAAAGTGACATATATAATCCAAAAATTATGATTTTACCTCGCTGATGTTCTTGGACACCTCCCTGCTATGGGCCAGTTGAGGAGTGTCCTCCGAACCGATGTAATGACCCTTTTCTGCGTTGAACGTTTCATGGTACTTCAGCTACAGAAGGAGGAGAAGAGCATCATTTAGATTCGCTTTATTCATATGCATTTTGGAAATTTTAGATTTTTTATTTTTTTTTACATACATCACTGAGGTTGGCAGCATTTATCTTTGCCAGGACGATCTCAGGTCGGTCAACGACCAGGGTGAATTTACCAAAGGCGTCTTTGGCACTCTTCTTGTAAAGCCTCTGCAAATAAAAAGTAAAGCGACAAGATGAGACACATCGAGCTGACACTAAAACGGGCCGGAAAAAAAAACTAAATACAAAAACAGAATTTAACACAGTAAACATACCTCGTTGAGAATCTCCTGGGCCTTCCTGACTTTGACGTGGTCAACGGAGTCAGCTGCCACCCAACCGCAGCCACGAATCCATTCCAGGTCGGCCTTATACACATGCTGAAGACGGAAACAAAGACACATAGGTTAAGAGAGAATAATTAAGATTAGAGTTAAGGCGAATTTAACTCCTGAGAGCACTTACGTCACTCTGAAGTTCGTATGCTTTGCGGGCCTGGATGACGTCGTTCTGGTCCGGCATACAAGTCCAGTTGTGCAGGCGAGTTCTGTAGAGGTCGTCGTTGACCTGGATCTGGCATTTCTTGGCCAGTTCAAATTGGAGCATGTCCACCGGCAGGTTGAATTTGGTCTTGCACTTGTTGAAGTCCTTCTTGTAGAGGACTTCGCTGGCGATCTTGCCCGAGTGCATAGCAAGCATGATCAGAGGGTCGTCTTCCACGCAGCGAGCACCGATGTGGTGGCCGAGCTGCTTCCGGTACGACTCAAGGTACTTGTGCTGCAGGACGGGTATAAATCACGGTCTCAATTTTTCTCAGTTTAATAAAACAATTTTTTAAAATTAAATTATTACGAATGAGCAGAAATGTAACTTTGTCGGGGCTACTCACATTACTCTGCACTTTAGTCGTCGAGATGCACTGCTTGATTGGCACAGCATCTCCGGGCATGAAGTACCCTGTGGCCTTGACCTGGTCCCATGCTTTTGTGTAAAGATGCTACAAGAGATGGAAATGATTATTATAAGGTTTTATCATAATGCAGTAATTATTCAAACTGATAATAAAAAGTGGGAGAACATTTATACACCACAGTGTGTTGCAAAATATATCACGTGAGGAGGTCGTCTTACAGGGTGAATGTTCTTGGCCACCTCTCTGGCTGTGGCGAGGATTGGAGTGTCCACCAGTGAGAACTTGGTCTTGTCCTGGTGCCAGGCCTCACGATATTTGGCCTGAAAAGAGGGAGAAACGAACATTTAGTGACCAAAAAACACTTACAAACTGTGACTGCCACTGAAGAGAGGACTTTTCCAAACAGGATCTGAAAGGAGTCATCCTCACCTCGTTGAGGACGTTGGCAGCGTTCTTTGCGCAGACCATGTCGACTCTGTCAGTTGGAACAATGAACTTCTGTTGATCCAACTTAACTCGGTAGCCTCTCTGTATAAAAGCAAGAAAATACATGTAAGAACAAATGTACTGTAGTGACATCTGTGCATCATTGTCAGGCTAAATAAACTCTAAAATAAACACTTGAAAAACATTTTTAAATATTATTTAAATGTCTGTGATGTTACAAGTACTTACTAAGTCAGAGTGAAGTTAGGTAGTAGTCAGACTTACCTCAGCCAGGACCTTCTGTGCATGCTTCACCTTCATAACGTCCACACTCTCATGTGGCACCCATCCACATCCACGTAACCACTCCATATCTGCTTTGTACACAGCCTGAGGAAACAAAGCAGACATTAATCACAATGTGAAAGATTCTAAAGCTAAAATAGAAGAAAAAAAATGTGATCGTTGTTTCAATATCGTAAGCAAATAAATTGTGTATATAAAAGGTAAAGGAGTCCTCTGAATATGAGCACAATATGTTGAGATATGTTGAATATGTCACAGTGGTACTTACGTCACTCTGAAGATCGTAGGCTTTCCTGGCCTGTCTGACATCGTTGGAGTCGGGCAGGCAGGTCCAGTTGTGCAGGTGAGTTCTGTAGTTGAAGTCGTTGACTTGGATCTGGCACTTCTTGGCCAGTTCGAGATTGATCATGTCCACCGGCAGGTTGAACTTGGTCTTGGACTTGTTGAAGTCCTTCTTGTACAGAGCGTCACTGGCGATCCTGGCCGAGTTCAGAGCCAGCATAATCAGAGGGTCGTCCTGCACGCAGCGAGCGCCGATGTGGTGGCCGAGCTGCTTACGGTATCCTACCTTGTACTTGTACTAAACAGAGAAGAGGTGAAAGGTTGATGAAAATTATGCAAATAGCCGATTTGCAAATCTGCCGTGATTGAAACCTTATTCATTATTTTTTTTCCTTACATCACTAACGATGTCTCTGGACGCTCTGGCCTTCAGCACAGCGATAGCATCCTCCTTGATGTGGTAGCCTTTGGCCTTCTGGTCATCCCACGCCTTTGTGTACAGTTTCTGCAAGTATCAGAAAAAAATCAACAAACCTGTAAGACTGTGTACTGACAGAATTATACACTTCAGGACTGGAATATTGTCATTCTTTACGGCTATTGTGAAAATAAGGTGTTAAATCGTTGTAATCATACAGACTTACATTGCTGATATTGACAGAATTGGCCTTGGACAGTTCCAAGGTGGGGGTGTTAGGTGGCAGGTGATAGATGAGCTTGTCCTTGTCCCAGACTTCTCTGTATTTCCTCTGTCAGAAAGAAAAAAACAAAACATTAATTCGTTAACATTCGTTATTTTTGATGCATCCATTTATACAGATGTTTGTACGAAAATATTAGTTTTGAGTTAGCTGAAAAGTGTTCTAACTCACATCGCTGATGTTGTCAGCGTTTTGCTTGGACAGGAGAATGGCCGGAAAGTCCACGACGCTGGTGAACTTGACGGTGCTCGGGGGTTGGCGGTAAAGCCTCTCGTTGAGAATAGTCTGCGCATTTCTAGCTTTGATGACGTCCACAGAGTCCTGAGGCGACCAGCCGCATCCTCTCAGCCACTCCATATCAGCTTTGTATACGGCCTGGGAAAAAAATGTCACTGTATCAGCTTTAACCTCATAAAATATATATATTTTTTCCTTGTAGGCTTTGGATTTGTCTGATTGCGGGATGTTTAAAAAAAATGCATGAAAGGGATCCAATTAAAAATCTGTTAGATGCAGATTGAAAATGTTGGGACTAATACGAATTCCTATGAAACTAATAAATATACAGACCTCAACAAATCCCTAAGCATTTGCATGCTATTGCATGTAACTACCATTATGGTATCTATACTTCTGGGTATATAGAATAAAAGCTAACAACAAATTCGAAAAAAAAAGCCTTCACCAACTTTCCTCAAGCCCTCAAACTTCACATGTACTTACATCGCTCTGTAAGTCGTACACCTTCCTGGCCTGGACCACGTCGGTGGAGTCTGGCAGGCACGTCCACTGGTGCAAGTGAGTCCTGTAGTTGAAGTCGTTCACTTGCTTCTGGCATTTTTTGGCCAGTTCCAGGGCCAGCATGTCCGGCGGAAGGTTGTACTTGGTCTTCGTTTTGTTGAAGTCCTTCTTGTAGATGTTGTCGCTGGAGATCTTGGCTGCGTGTGCGGCCAACATGATCAGCGGGTCGTCATTGACGCTGAGGGCACCGATGTGGTGGCCACACTGCTTCCGGTAGCCGGCCTTGTATTTGTACTGAAAATTATATCACGTGATTGTTTCATTTAATACAAATCATTTCAGTAGAGTGGAAAAAATGGAAAAGAATGCAGCTTGTAAAATAACGTAAATGAAGGGAGTGTGTGAACTTTTAAAACAGAGACTTACATCGCTGACGATGTCCCTGGAGGCTCTGGCCGCTAAAACGGAAACCGCATCTTTGGGAAGATAGTATCCCTTGTTGATGGTGTCCATATAGCCTTCACGATAATATTTCTGGGGAAACATAAATTCAAATACAGCATTTAAATTACAGTTGATGTACTTGAAAAAAAACAGCAACCCTGATCATATCATTCTTTTCTCAAACTTTACCTCTTTACCGTAAAGAAAAGTTAACAATTGCTGACATGTTAATAATATGTGATGTACTAGAGAGAGTCACTGCATTACCAGACTGGTGTTGAGTTTGTTCTGTTGGGCCAGGACGATCTCTGGGGTGTCAGGCATGACGTGGATGTTGGTCTTATCCTTCTCCCAGGCAGCCAAATAGGCTTTCTGTGAACAGCACATTAACACGGTTTAGTGATACCATAACATGTTATACTTTTTAGTGTCCAAAAAAGGGGGAACAGTTGAAAACTATTAATGGGGGAAACAAAAAAGGCTAGTGTCTACCTTGTCCATGATCTGGGCATTGGCCTGAGCCAGGGCATATGGCATGTCACATGTTTTGGCAGAGAACTTGAAGCTGCTGGGAGGCTGACGGTACTTCCTCTCGCACAGGATCTCTGCTGCTTTCTTGGCCTTCTCCACATCAACTGAGCCAATCGGCACCCAACCTGTGCCCCTGACCCATTCCATGTCAGCCTTGTACACAGCCTACAAGTAGGAGGACAAGCAGAGAGTCACGGTTAGTTAAAAAAAATTAAGAACGGAGGGTTCAGGCAAACAGATTCCAGCAAAGGTCATCATGACTTACATCACTCTGCAGGTTATACGCCTTCCTGGCCTGGACCACGTCGTTGGAGTCGGGCAGGCAGGTCCAGTTGTGCAGGTGAGTTCTGTAGTTGAAGTCGTTGACTTGGATCTGGCATTTCTTGGCCAGTTCGAGATTCAGCATGTCCACCGGCAGGTTGAACTTGGTCTTGGACTTGTTGAAGTCCTTCTTGTACAGAAAGTCACTGGCGATCCTGGCCGAGTTCAGAGCCAGAACGATCAGAGGGTCATCCTGGACACTGAGGGCTCCAATGTGGTGACCGACCTGCTTACGGTAACTTGTCTTGTATTTGTACTGCATAGAGAGAGAGGGGGAGAGGGAAGCCATAGTCAAGAGAATACACACAAGGACACTTGACAATAAGAGTGATGACATTTCTAATGTTAAATACATCGCTGATGATTTCTCTTCCACGTTTGGCGGCAATAATGGAGACAGCGTCAGCCTTGAGGTCGTAGCCCTTTCTGAACATCTCGTCAACTGCTTCTCTGTACAGTTTCTGAAAGAAGTAATAAAAACAGATGAATTCGAAAAAAAATCAAAACAACAATGTCTATGACATTCACCGACAGAAACCTAGATTGTCAAAAACAAACCTACCTTGCTCATGTTGTATGCGTTAGCCTTGGAGAGCACCATCTCAGGCATGTCAGGGATCACGTGAGTCTTCATCTTCTCAGCCTCCCAAGCAGCAATGTAATTTTTCTGTGGCGAGAAACAGAAAAGAGAAAAAACAAACAGTCAAATCAACAGGTAAAGACTGAGCAAATGGGAAAAAAATGTGTAAAAGGGGGGAATGATTTTACTGTTTTACCTTGTTAATGATATTAGCATTTGTTTTGGCTAAGAGCATGGACATGGAGGTCATGTCAGACTTAAATTTCGCTGCATCTGGTCTCTGCTTGTAGAGACGGTCACTGAGAATTTTCCCGGCATTCTTGGCCTTCAACACATCCAATGAGCCGATGGGGATCCATCCCACACCTACGACCTCATCCATGTCCGCCTTGTACACAGCCTGGGGGGGAAAGCGCATACATGTAGTGTCAAAACACATAAACACAGTCGACATGACTTAAAGGAGATATATTATGCTTTTTCAGGTTTTTTCCTTTCCTCTAGTGTGTCGTATAGGTTTTTTGTGTATGTAAAAGGTCTGCAGAGTTAAAAGCCCAAATTCCTCAGTAAAGGGATCCCCTCTGAATATGAGCACAATATGTTGAGATACGTTGAATATGTCACAGTGGTACTTACGTCACTCTGAAGATCGTAGGCTTTCCTGGCCTGTCTGACATCGTTGGAGTCGGGCAGGCAGGTCCAGTTGTGCAGGTGAGTTCTGTAGTTGAAGTCGTTGACCTGGATCTGGCACTTCTTGGCCAGTTCGAGATTGATCATGTCCACCGGCAGGTTGAACTTGGTCTTGGACTTGTTGAAGTCCTTCTTGTACAGAGCATCGCTGGCGATCCTGGCCGAGTTCAGAGCCAGCATAATCAGAGGGTCGTCCTGCACGCAGCGAGCGCCGATGTGGTGGCCGACCTGCGCGCGGTATCCTGTCTTGTACTTGTACTGTTGAAATCAAGAGGTAAAAAAACAACATCTCTCACAATGTGTCAATCATAAAAACAGAGAGCTGTATGGAATGGTGTACAAGTCACTCACGTCACTGACGATGTCCCTGGAGGCCTTAGCTGCCTTGATGGAGACTGCGTCCGAAGGGAGGTAATAGCCCTTGTTAATTGTGTCCTCAAAACCTTGTCTGTATAGTTTCTGTAAAGAAAGACATAAGTTAATACATTATCAGAATAAAAAAAAAATGTTCTCTACTTATTAAGATCTATTTAATATACCAAATAGAGGTATGATTGTGGCATTTTGAAAAGCTTGAGGACAAGTTTGCAGTGGAGGGATCATATTGGTAGAATCCGCTGAAGGATGCACTATTATTCAAGTAATAATAAGGTGTACTATGAATGAGGCTTACGGTGGTTATTGAGTAAACATAACAGCAAACGAGACGCTTCAAAAATTCTTAACAAAAAATATTCATGGGGTTTCCTGTCTCGTGCAGTGAGACGTATACTAACCCTGCTTATGTTGATCGCATTCTGCTGAGAGAGGATGATTTCTGGAGTGTCAGGCTTGATGTGCAGATTGGTCTTCTCTTTCTCCCACGCATCGACGTAGAGGCGCTGGAACAGACCACAAATAATCCCTGTGTTAACTGTGCGATTAACTATAGAGCTCTTGAGTGCAAAAATAAACATGATAATGAATTTTACCTTGTTCATAGTCAAGGCGTTATTCTTTGCCAGCACGATGTTCATGGCATCTGTGGTGCTGGTGAAGGGGAAACTGCTGGGTTGCTGGCGGTACTTTCTTTCGTTCAAGATATCTCCGGCCTTTTTGGCTTTCTCCACGTCCAGTGAGCCGATGGGGACCCAGCCTAGGCCCTGGAGCCACTTCATGTCAGCTTTGTAGACGGCCTGTGGGGCAAAGTAGCACAGAGTTTTGAACTCTTGACTCACTTTAAAGTAGGAACATAAAATGAAAAACTGTTTCAAAAACAAATCAAGTGAAAGTTAAACTCACATCACTCTGTAGTTCATACGCCTTTCTGGCCTGCCTGACATCGTTGGAATCCGGCAGGCAGGTCCAGTTGTGCAAACGGGTGATGTAGTTGGCATGGTTGACCTGAATCTGGTTCTTCTTGGCCAGCTCAAAGGCCAGCATGTCCACTGGCAGGTTGAACTTGGTCTTGGACTTGTTGAAGTCCTTCTTGTACAGAAAATCACTGGCGATCCTGGCCGAGTTCAACGCCAGCACGAGCAGAGGGTCGTCCTGCACGCAGCGAGCGCCGACGTGGTGGCCGACCTGCGCGCGGTATCCTGTCTTGTACTTGTACTGGAAGAAAAAATGGAGAGGAGAAGTTCCAGGCATACATGTAAAGTAATAAATGTATGGTAACTGTTTATCATCAGTGAAATCCAACAGCTTACATCACTGGCAATGTCCCTGGAAGCCTTGGCTGCTTTGATGGAGACGGCGTCACCACGCAGATCGTAGCCCTTCTTCTTGGCATCTTCATGAGCCTGTGTGTACTTTTTCTGTAAAACAAACACAAAACATCCCAGAGACATTAAGTATATACGTCTACCAGTGAAAGTAATCTAGAAGTATGAGTTGCTGTTCTACCAAGACTTTTTAAATTTTTCACATACCAAACTGAAGTTGACATTGTTTGCTTTGGCTAGAAGAACGTCCATAGCATCGGGCATGATGTGGATCTTGGTCTTATCTTTCTCCCAGGCTTCCAAATATGATTTCTGCAGTCACAGAAAACAAAAACAAAATAATTTACTGACAATATCAACTCTGAATGGAGGCATTTATACAATGAAATCATTTTATTTTCAAGTTGATGGAGCAGTTTGATGTTACACTAAATAACAATTTGATTATGATTCCATACCTTGTTCATAACCTGAGCATTGGCCTTGGCCAATACCATGGGCATGTCTTCAGTAGTGATTTTGAACTTGTAGTTGCTCGGGGGCTGACGATACTTTCTCTCACTCAGGGCATCACCAGCTTTCTTTGCCTTCTCAACATCCAGTGAACCTATAGGCACCCATCCAACACCCTGCATCATCTTCATGTCCTCCTTGTACACGGCCTGGACATAACAAAAAGGGTTTCTAATGGTTAAAAAATGCCCCAAAATAATACAAAAATTTAAACAGTCATAAAAAGGATAACATTGCAGAATTTGAACTTTAAAAAAAAAAAAAATCATACTCACATCACTCTGTAGGTCATACGCCTTTCTTGCCTGCCTGACATCGTTGGAGTCCGGCAGGCAGGTCCAGTTGTGCAAACGGGTGATGTAGTTGGCGTGGTTGACCTGAATCTGGTTCTTCTTGGCCAGCTCAAAGGCCAGCATGTCCACTGGCAGGTTGAACTTGGTCTTGGACTTGTTGAAGTCCTTCTTGTACAGAAAATCACTGGCGATCCTGGCCGAGTTCAACGCCAGCATGAGAAGAGGGTCGTCCTGCACGCAGCGAGCGCCGATGTGGTGGCCGACCTGCGCGCGGTATCCTGTCTTGTACTTGTACTGGAAGAAAAAATGGAGAGGAGAAGTTCCATGCATACATGTATAGTAATAAATGTATGGTAACAGTTTATCATCAGTGAAATCCAACAGCTTACATCACTGGCAATGTCCCTGGAAGCCTTGGCTGCTTTGATGGAGACGGCGTCTCCACGCAGATCGTAGCCCTTCTTCTTGGCATCTTCATGAGCCTGTGTGTACTTTTTCTGTAAAACAAACACAAAAAGGCCCACAGATGTTAATAGAGTTCATTTTCTATTTTAAGTGGGGCAATATGATAATTCAGTATCATCATTTTTTCTTAGTTAAAGTTGAATCCTTTCTTGATGTGATCATTTTTGAAACTCTCTAATCCAAATTAAAAATTCAACAATGCAATTCGAAATGTTCACAAATGAGAGTATGTCTAATGTTGTATAAATTGGTGGAAGAAAGTTCATTCCACTGAAGATTTTGATGATTACCGTATATGTGATTACAAATACCTTGACATACTGTATATTTATCGATACAAGTAAAATACTGATTTTAACGGTATCTTCAAGCCCCAATTGACAGTAATCCATATCTAAGAGTTGCTGTTCCACCAAGACTGTTTGATTTTTCACATACCAAACTGAAGTTGACATTGTTTGCTTTGGCTAGAAGAACATCCATAGCATCAGGCATGATGTGGATCTTGGTCTTGTCTTTCTCCCAGGCTTCCAAATATGATTTCTATAATCACATAAAACAAAAACATGAGAATTTATTGACAATATGAACTCTGCATGGAGGCATTTATATGATGAAATTATTCTATTTTCACATTGATGGAGCAGTTTGATGTTGCACTAATAATAATTTGATTATGATTTCATACCTTGTTCATAACCTGAGCATTGGCCTTGGCCAATACCATGGGCATGTCTTCAGTAGTGATTTTGAACTTGTAGTTGCTCGGGGGCTGACGATACTTTCTCTCACTCAGGGCATCACCAGCTTTCTTTGCCTTCTCAACATCCAGTGAACCTATCGGCACCCATCCAACACCCTGCATCATCTTCATGTCCTCCTTGTACACGGCCTGGACAAAACAAGAAGGGTTTCTAATGGTGAAAAACATCCCGAAATTATACCAAAAAAACACAACACACTCATAAAAAGGATAACCGTGCAGAATTTGAATAATAAAAAAAAATCATACTCACATCACTCTGTATGTCATAAGCAAGTCTGGCCTGCCTGACATCGTTGGAGTCTGGCAGGCAGGTCCAGTTGTGCAAACGGGTGATGTAGTTGGCGTGGTTGACCTGAATCTGGTTCTTCTTGGCCAGTTCAAAGGACAGCATGTCCACTGGCAGGTTGAACTTGGTCTTGGACTTGTTGAAGTCCTTCTTGTACAGAAAATCGCTGGCGATCTTGGCTGAGTTCAGAGCCAGCATGAGCAGAGGGTCGTCCTGCACGCAGCGAGCGCCGATGTGGTGGCCGACCTGCTTACGGTATCCTGTCTTGTACTTGTACTTCAAATACAGAACAAAACAACTGAGCAAAATGTTATGATTCTTGCGAAGCACTTATAATAATAGTAGAAATATGGTTTTACTAAATGTAAATTCAAGTGAGCATATAGCATGTAATCATTAACATAATCACAGACATTTATGTGAACATGAAATATTGGCATTAAATTATGTAGTACATCAAATAATCTTTTACTCATCTATTTCACAAACATACATCCCTAAAGTATTATTAAAACCTTATGCCTTGTTCCTCATGTCTTTTGGATTCAATACAATTTGTTCTAAATGTACAACAGTGAAAATTAAATTATTTTACATCGCTGGCAATATCCCTGGAGGCCCTTGCTGCAATAATGGAAACGGCATCGTTGCGCATGTCGTATCCCTTCTTCTTTGCATCTTCATGTGCCTGCTTGTACATTTTCTGTAGAAAGGAAAAAATACGCACACACAATAAAAAAACGCTTTACAAAAACAGTGTGGGTATTATGAGGTATATTGTATATTTTAGGAAGATATGACAACCTGGATTGTTTGACAATAGTTGAGAAAGACTTACCAAACTGTAGTTGGATTTGTTTGCTTTGGCCAATATGATATCCATAGCATCAGGCATGATATGGATGGTGGTCTTGTCTTTCTCCCAGGCTTTAGTGTAAGCTTTCTGCAAAGTAATGTTCACAAAAAGTTAGGTCTTCATACAGAAAAAATAACATTTCAATGATGCCATTGGCATCGAACAGCCAAAATAGGCATACAAAATGTTTATCGTAGAAATTAATATTATACATCAAGTAACCAATGTTGCCTTTTTAAATAAACTGTACAAAAACATCATATCAAATTATTTGTGTGGAAAATAAACAAGAAGCAGTAATTCTACATGAACACAAACATCCTTTTAGAAAACAATAAAATTATTTGGTAGTAACAGCAAAAGTAATACCTTGTTCATAACCTGAGCATTGGCCTTGGCCAATACTATGGACATGTCTTCAGTTGTGATTTTGAACTTGTAGTTGCTCGGATGCTGACGATACTTTCTCTCATTCAGGGCCTCACCAGCTTTCTTTGCCTTCTCAACATCCAGTGAACCTATAGGCACCCATCCAACACCCTGCATCATCTTCATATCCTCCTTGTACACGGCCTGGACAAAACAAGAAGGGTTCTAATGGTGAGAGCTGTCCCAAAATTTAAAAAAATAAATTAAGTTAAAATCATACTCACATCACTCTGTATGTCATAAGCAAGTCTGGCCTGCCTGACATCGTTGGAGTCCGGCAGGCAGGTCCAGTTGTGCAAACGGGTGATGTAGTTGGCGTGGTTGACCTGAATCTGGTTCTTCTTGGCCAGTTCAAAGGACAGCATGTCCACTGGCAGGTTGAACTTGGTCTTGGACTTGTTGAAGTCCTTCTTGTACAGAAAATCGCTGGCGATCTTGGCCGAGTTCAAAGCCAGCATGAGCAGAGGGTCGTCCTGCACGCAGCGAGCGCCGATGTGGTGGCCGACCTGCTTACGGTATCCCGTCTTGTACTTGTACTAAAGAGGCAAAGCGGGGAAGTTTTGATAACTGAACTCCGGTGAGGGGGGGTGAACATAAATAATCATACATACAGTGGACAGTACAGTATAGAGATACCACTCAGACACTTACATCGCTAGCGATCACAGTGGAGGCCTTGGCAGCCTTGACTGAGATGGCATCACCATGAAGATTGTGGCCCTTCTTCTTGGACAGCTCATTGTCCAATTTGTACAGTTTCTGAAGAAAGAGAGAGAGAAGAGATGATGAGTGTGTCCATTTCCTGTTTGTCTTAAGGTTACCATTGGACATTGAAATATTTGGATTTTGAACCATGAGGGAGGCGACTGATCAGTCTTAAATTCATCCTGCAGCATGACAATAAGCCCAAACATACAGCCAGATTCATTTTGAATGCAAAGGTTGGTCACCCCAAATACTGATTTGATTCAAGTTCTGTTAATTGGAAAAAAATGTACATGGCATAATGACAGATCTAAAAATTGTGTAGAAAAACAAAGGTTTTACGATGTACCTCACTGTAGATCTTCTTGTTTCCTCTGGCCAGAACGATGTCCATTGCATCAGGCATGATGTGGATCGTCGTCTTGTCTTTCTCCCAGGCTTTGTTGTAGGATTGCTAAACACCAACATGTCCTCAATTTAGATTTCACATAATAAAAAAATAACTTTTGTTTTGTAACATTTCATGTCAAATCCTATCCAGTACCTTGTCCATAATCTGGTTGTTGGCAGTGGCCAGGGCCAGATCCATGGACTGCATGTTCTTGGTGAATTTGAAGTTGGTTGGATATTGGCGGTATCGCTTCTCACTTAAGTTCTGGCTGGCCTTTTTTGCTCTCTCGACATCCAGCGAGCCGATAGGAACCCATCCTACTCCCTTCATGTAACTGTCATATTCACTCTTGTACTGGTTCTGAGGGGGGGGAGTTCAAAAGAATCAGTATCCTATCACAACACTGCACAGCTACTTACAGTAATGGCATATTTTCCAAATAAGTCACACTCTCTACATACGTCACTGGCGATGAACTGCATGTTACGAGCCAGCCGCAGGTTCATGGCATCAGGCATCACGGTGTAGTGGGAGATTATCTTCCTGTATCCAGCCATGGTCTGAACAGTGGAGGCCTGCTTGGCTTGGACAACACTCAACATGTCCACCGGGGTGTGATACTTCAGCTTGGCCTTGTGGTAGTCCTTCTTGTAGTTCTTTTCGCTCTGAATCTTTGCCACCTGCATGTAGTGCACCAGCAGGGGATCGTCCTGGATGCTGCGGAAGCCGACGTGGTGGCCTCGGGCCTTCTCGTAAGCCAACTTGTACTTGTACTGCGACAGAAGACAAAAAAAACTTTGTCACCAACAGATACTGCGCTTTAGCAGCCATATTGTGAATATCAATTTCATACAAGAAGCCTTTTAACAACTTACATTACTGGCGATTGTGGTACAATTCTTGGCAGCCACGATTGAGATGGCGTCTGCTTTCACGTGGTGGCCCTTGTTGGCCATCTCCAGAACACTGGCTTTGTACAGTTTCTATAAAAATAAGAGTGTTTAAATATATTCACAAACTCATTATTGTTAACTATATAAAGTATTGATTATCACAAGCTATTTATCAGTTTCAGTGATCCTCCCCCTTACATCACTCATGGTGAGGGCATTGGCCTTGGCCAGAACGATCTCAGGAGAGTCTGGCATGACGTGGATTGTGCGTTTGTCCTTCTCCCAAGCTGCAGTGTATGCTTGCTGTAGATAAAAGACAACAAATGAATGATAAATTGTAATGAGCCGATTATCAACATTTTTGTGGCCCTGTTCTTTAGGGAACAGTTAAAAACAGACACTGCACCTTGTTCATGATCTTGTTGTTGGCAGTGGCTAGGGTAATATCCATGGAGTCCATCAGCTTGCTGAACTTGAAGTTGGATGGATGACTGCGGTACTTGTGTTCACTCAGAATCTGACCACCAAGTTTGGCATTCTCAACCCCGATTGAGCCAATGGGGACCCATCCAATACCTCGGATATAGTTGTTC
Organism: Scophthalmus maximus; assembly: GCF_022379125.1. Classification (NCBI taxonomy): domain Eukaryota; kingdom Metazoa; phylum Chordata; class Actinopteri; order Pleuronectiformes; family Scophthalmidae; genus Scophthalmus; species Scophthalmus maximus. The sequence continues at coordinate 4,056,363 of NC_061528.1, forward strand.
CATTCAGACTTGTAGTCGCACTGAAAAGAAATTAAAAGACCTCGTGAATCTCAGGGATCACACAGCAACTTTATAAGTGAATATAAATATTGTGGGCATTAAATTCTAAACTTACGTCGCTAGCCTGGACATTCATGGTGCGAGCCAGCTGCAGGTTCAGGGCATCAGGGAGGAGGGAGTAACTGTGCTGGATCTGTCTGTATCCGGCCATGGTCTGAACAGCAGAGGAATGCTTGGCTTGGACCACACTCAACATGTCCACCGGGGTGTGATACTTCAGCTTGGCCTTGTGGTAGTCCTTCTTGTAGTTCTTCTCACTCTGCATCTTAGCCACCTGCATGTAGTGCACCAGCAGGGGATCGTCCTGGATGCTGCGGAAGCCGACGTGGTGTCCTCGGGCCTTCTCGTAAGCCAACTTGTACTTGTACTGCGACAGAAAAGTAAAGCACTTGTTAACCGTGTGTGATTGGGTAAACATCTTGATTTAGAACAGGAATTCATTTAACAACTTACATTACTGGAAATAGTGGTGCCCAACTTAGCAGCAACAATTGAGATGGCATCTGCTTTCACGTGATGTCCCTTGTTGGCCATCTCCAAAACACTGGCTTTGTAAAGTTTCTATAAAACATTAATATGGACAAAATAAATTAGATGAAGCTACATTCATTAAAAAAAATGAAGTGATATGCTATAATGTAATTTAATGCCTGACATCGCTCATGGTGAGGGCATTGGCCTTGGCCAGGACGATCTCAGGAGAATCTGGCATGACGTGGATTGTACGTTTGTCCTTCTCCCAAGCTGCAGTGTATGCTTGCTGTAAATAAAGACACCAGGAAAAAATGATGGTTGTTATTTAAAGATTGTTATTCAAATTTTGCAAAGTTGCACTGCACATTTAAACATGTTTCACCTTGTTCATGATCTTGTTGTTGGCAGTGGCCAGAGAAAGGTCCATGGAGTCCATCAGCTTGCTGAACTTGAAGTTGGATGGATGACTGCGGTACTTATGTTCACTCAGAATCTGACCACCAAGTTTGGCGTTCTCAACCCCGATTGAGCCAATAGGAACCCATCCAACACCTCTGACAAAGTTGTTCCACTCTGACTTGTAATCGGACTGAAAGAAATGAGAGATGATAGGATTATGATACCAATTTTTTCTGATCTAACATGAACATATTGTTGACATATTGTGGGCATTAAATTCTTAACTTACGTCGCTAGCCTGGACATTCATGGTGCGAGCCAGCTGCAGGTTCAGGGCATCAGGGAGGAGGGAGTAACTGTGCTGGATCTTCCTGTATCCAGCCATGGTCTGAACAGCAGAGGCATGCTTGGCTTGGACCACACTCAACATGTCCACCGGGGTGTGATACTTCAGCTTGGCCTTGTGGTAGTCCTTCTTGTAGTTCTTCTCACTCTGCATCTTAGCCACCTGCATGTAGTGCACCAGCAGGGGATCGTCCTGGATGCTGCGGAAGCCGACATGGTGGCCTCTGGCCTTCTCAAACTCTTTCTTGTATTGGACCTAAAAAGAAAAAAGAGGACTTTGTTGCCTGCAGATAATAGAGACTGTTTCTGTTCTGTTTTTTGGTATAAATGTACAATTTACATACATTGCTGGCAATATGTCTGCCGTGCTTGGCGTGCAGGATGGAAATAGCATCAGGCTTCATGTCGTATCCCTTGGCAATATCCTCCAGCCATTTGTGCTTGTAGTGACTCTGTAGATAATCAGCATGTGTTACAGTAGGTACACAGAAGATGCTGATATTCTCTTGGCATTTTCAGACAACTCATATTCATCGGACTTGCATATTTGCTGATAAAAAAGTGTCTCAATTTGATTTTCAATAACTGTATTTTTGCTCTAACCTCGCTGAGGGTTTGGGCATTGAATTTCGCCTGGAGGAACTCGGGGCAGTCGGCGGGCAGATGATAGGTGTGCTTAAACTTCTCACCAGAAGCTTTGTATGCGGCCTAGAGGAAAAAAAACAACAACAGGGGAATTTTTGTAAAAAACGTTGATCCAACATGTGTGAACATGTTGACGTATTATAAAGAAAAGGATATTCTTACGTGGTTCAGCTGCTTTGAGTTGGTCATAGCCAGAACCATGTTCATTGCGTCAGTCTTGCTTTTGAAACTGAAAGTACTGGGATGCTGGCGATAGCCTCTCTCTTGCAGCGCAGCTGTGGCAACTTTGGCCTTCTCCACATCCACAGAACCAATAGGGACCCACCCGGTGCCTTTACAGAAGTTGTTATAATCTGACTTGTAGACATTCTGTGGGCATTTAAGAAAAAAGATAATACATATGATGAATTTACTTGTACATACACCAATTATATTAGCATTAAATTGTGGTGACGTATAGGTGAAAAGTGAAAACTTACATCACTCTGAATTTCCATCATGTTGCGACACAGGTGCAGGTGCAGGTTGTCAGGCAGAAGTATGGAGCTGTGAGGGATCTTCCTGTATCCAGCCATGGTCTGAACAGCAGAGGAATGCTTGGCTTGGACCACACTCAACATGTCGACCGGGGTGTGATACTTCAGCTTGGCCTTGTGGTAGTCCTTCTTGTAGTTCCTCTCACTCTGCATCTTAGCCACCTGCATGTAGTGCACCAGCAGGGGATCGTCCTGGATGCTGCGGAAGCCGACGTGGTGGCCTCTGGCCTTCTCGTAGGCCAACTTGTACTTGTACTGCAATAAAAGAATAAACATTATGGTATTATGAATTACAATACTAAATGAGGTGAATTCTGAATAGTATTATTAATAGCTTAATCACAACTTACATTACTGGCAATGTTAGTGGAAGACTTTGCCGCAATAATAGAAATAGCATCTTCCTTCACGTGATGTCCTTTGAGCAGATCTTGACGATGAGCATAGGTGTAGTTATTCTAAAAATAAAAGAGAGAAAAAAAGATTATGTTACAGTGTTAAAATTTCTATATGACTTTATACATACAGAGGGGCAGAGAAATATTTCTCTGCAACTAACCTTGCTGATGTTGAAAGCGTTGTATCTGGCTTGCATCAGTTCAGGGGCGTCAGCAGGGAGATGGTAGGTGTGCATGAACTTCTCTCCGCTGGCCCTGTATGCTTTCTGCACAGATACATTGAAGAGTTTGGTTTATGTCTATTTTAAAAAAGGAATTCATAGACTGAAATCATGACATTTATGCAAGAAGAAATCAATAAAACATGCCGTATCCTCCTCCTCACCTCATTCAGGATTTTGGAATTGGTCTTGGCCAGCTCCATGGTCATGGAGTCAGAAGTGCTGGTGAATTTGAGGGTGTGAGGGTACTGGCGGTACTTCCTCTCATCCAGGGCCGCAGTCGCTGTTTTGGCATTTTCCACCTCCACGGAACCGATGGGAACCCAGCCAATTCCCTTCACTCCAGTCTCATAGTCCAGTTTATAGTTATACTGGAAAGTAACATAGAAGAAAAGGGAGAAATGCAAAATAACAGACCTGATCAAAATATTTACCTAAATTATGTTTTAAAATGATCCCTGAGGGAAAACTTAAAACTTACATCACTGGCATTGTAGTTCATGTTGCGAGCAAGGCCCACACTCATGGAGTCGGGCAGAAGACTGTAGTTATGGTGGACCTTCTTGTAGCCAGCATAGGTCTGCACTGCTGAGGCATGTTTGGCATGAGCCAAACTGATCATGTCCACCGGGCTGTGGTACTTCAGCTTGGCCTTGTGGTAGTCCTTCTTGTAGTTCCTTTCGCTCTGCATCTTAGCCACCTTCATGTAGTGCACCAGCAGGGGGTCGTCCTGGATGCTGCGGAAGCCGACGTGGTGGCCTCTGGCCTTCTCGTAGGCCTTTTTATACTGGACCTAAAAGTTGAGGGCACGTGGCATCTTTAGTTATTGGTTAAACTCAACAGGCATTGAAAGGCATAAAATACGTCTGGTAAAAAACTTACATCACTGGCAGCGTGTCTGGCGGCTTTGGCGACGACCACGGAGATCGCATCGGCCTTCAGGTCATAACCTTTAGCAATGGTCTCCTGCCAGGCTTGCTTGTAGGAGTTCTGAAATTATAGATATAAACAACAACAAAAGAATAAGTTTGGTGTGGACCCACTGCATATTCAAACACACACACACACACACACACACACATACACATTCACGCTCGGTCGGTGAGTACACAACTATACTGTATTTATGTAACAACGCATTTAAGAGCAAACACGCTACAAAAGTGTGGGATGAGAGAATATTTAATTAATTGGATCCCAAAAAAATGTGGATGTGTAAATATGGACTCTATTTGTATGCTATCACACCTTGCTGATGTTGTAGGCATTGCACTTGGCCTGGAGGAACTCGGGCACATCGTGAGGCAGAGAGTACTTCTGGTGAATCTCCTCGAGACCTCTCTTGTAGAACAGCTGTAAGGAAAGAAGGCAATACAGGTAGAAGTGAACATGTTGTGTACTGAGATCTCAGCAGATTTAACAGTGAAATGACTGGTAGACTCACATCGCTCCTCTGAAGCTGGTTGACTTTGGCCTGCAACATGACGGGGTGGTCGTCGATCGATGTGAAGCGGATCGTGTCTGGGGGCTGTCTGTATTTTTTCTGAAAAAAAAAACGAGATTTAAAAGATTACGTGTATTCTGCCAACCATAATATATGTCTTTTCTTTAATTTTCAGCAGGGGACAAGTGTATATACAAGGAGACGAATGCTGTTGAGTGCATACCTCATTCAGGATATCTCCTGCTTTCTTCACCTTTTCCACCTCCATGGAGCCATAGGGAACCCATGGGCTGCCCTTGGTAAAGCTGTTGTAGTCAGCCTTGTACTCGTTCTATGATGGAGAAAAACAATCACAATGAATCATTATATTCATTGATATATGACTCATATCAAAAGGTAGGCAGGCAGCATTAAGGGCCTTGCCTAAGGGCGCAACCCCAACATTCTGTGCAAAAGTTAGCGGTGTAACCCATGAAGTTATACCAGCTAATCTCTAGAAACTGTCACTAATAAGACATTTTAAAGTCTGTCCATACTCACATTACTCTGGATGAGGTTGGCTTTCTTGGCCAGATCCAGCAGCACGCTGTCATAGGGGAGGAAGTAGCTGGGGTTGATGCTCCTATATTTGGCCATGCTGGCGATCGCCTGGGATTTCTTCGCCAAGGTGACTGACATCATATCCAGCGGTGCATGGTACTTGGTCTTTAACTTTTCGTAGTCCTTTTTATATTCGCGCTGTGGAAACAGGGTAAGTAAGTAAAGATCAAAAATCACACAACTGCAAAAAACATCAGTTTGATAAAAACGAGGGAATATAAATGTGTTTTAAAACAGGTTTCACTAAGAGATGTTCAAGTTCGAGAATGACATTTCATCTCAGCTCTAATAAATAATATCATATAAGTAATTTAGCGTCATGGGAAGCTAATGACTCACATCACTCTGGATTTTGGCCACATGAACGGAGTGCAAGATCTTGGGATCGTCGTTGATGCTGAGGGCTCCAACCATTTGTCCCTTGTTCTTCTCAAACTCCTTTTTATATTTGACCTGCAAAGAAAGAACAAAAGTTATCAATAACAAGATTATTTTACAAAAAAAAAGTACTATGACAAACTGAGTCATAAAAGTAACTGAAAGCGAAAAATATTGAAATCCGTAATGGCTGATACTGTTTGTTAGCATGTACTTACATCACTGGCAATGTTTGTGTGAGCGCGGGCAGCGAGGATCGATATGGCGTCGCCCCTGACCTCGAACTTTTTCGCTTTAGATTTCTCCCAATCGTACTTATAACAGTTCTGCAGAGAAAGAGAGAAAGAAAAATCCAGAAAATAAAATATTAACTCCAAATTACTGCTCACAGCAATGAATTTTTATTGATGGCTAGAAATGAAGTGCAGGATATAATATACAGATAAAAAGTTACTCACATCACTGAGGTTGAAAGCATTAACTCTGGACTGGATGAAGAAGGGATAGTCTGGGGGCAGACTATTCTTGAACTTGGTTTCCTCATACTTTGCCTTGTAGTTCAACTGCAGAAGGAGAAAAGTGATATTCATGGGGTGTCAAATATTGTACAAGTACAGTAATTTCAAGACAAGGTGTTTGCTTAAACTGCTATTTGATTTTATGGCACTGGAGGGCAGCAGTGTACAACACTGAGCTCTATCTTAGACATACATGACTGTCCCTCTCCCCATCCCCAGCCCCTCTCTGATCACAGGGTTTATTCTGGGCCAACTGAAATGCTTGTTGCTATTTTTACTACAGAGCGATGGCTCTCCAGTTTCCATGGAGCCCACATAAAGACAGCTGGGCTACGTGGATGATTGGGCACATTTTGAGGTGATCTGCATGTCTAGGAGATATTTGATCTGGTACATAAACTGGTGATTCTGGCAATTCCAGTCAATAAATGGACGATATTAAAAAATATATGTTCACAACCTGAATCACTTATAAAATCGATTTAAAATCAATATGCAAAACCAATCAAATGAGTTTTTCTGAGACATTGTAAGTACATTTTATATCAGCACTAAGAGGAGGTGGTTCACAAGAATGGTACGTACGTCACTTAGCTGTTTGGCGTTGATGGCGGCTTGAAGCTGAACTGGCGAATCCACCACTTGCGTAAATTTCACTTTGTCGGGATGTTGCCGGTAAACTTTCTGCACACCACAAGGTAGAGAACAAAAACTTTGTGACATACTGTACATATAAGTATGCCAAAAGAACAGCAATGCAAATCAGATGTCCTGCAAATTAGTATTTAATAATAAACAAAGACCACTCACATCGTTACACTGCTGAAGCTTCTTCCCAACTTCATATTCAGGCGTCATTGTTTGAGGGTAGAAGCATCTTGTCTTGATGTCCTCGTATTCAGCTTTGTATAATTGCTGCAAGATTAAAATTTGTGTTAAGTATTTAATAAATTTAATTAAGAAAAATATAAAGGACCAAAAAACAAAATGCAGAGCCTTTACCTCACTCTTCATTTCCTCAACTTTCTGGCAGTGAAGCATGTAGACATCTTCATAGCTGCCGAGGTAGTGACCCTTCACTTCACTTTCATACTTGGCTTTGTAACGTGCCTAAAAAAAGAGAATATTAAAATCTGTATTTATTTAAAAAAGGAAAAAAAAATCAAAACAATAATATGGTTAATGTATGAGGAAATTAAAGTCTTGCATCTTATATAGAGTATATTTACGTCAGAGAAGCGTTTCAGTACGGAGTCCATCTGAAACTTGGGCGTGTCACAGTAGTTGATGCTGGAACCCTTGGATTTCTCATAGCTGGACTTGTACACTTTCTACAAATAGTAGAAAAACAAATGATGAATAGAAAAATTATAAACAGTGTTAGACTGTCTATGTTACACCTAGAACCATGTCAATCATTAGAGCAGTCACCACAGACAAAAATGAGTAATATTCAGGCTTAGCACAATCTCATAGGACTGAAAATTCCTTTGTACTGTACGTAGGGTTCTGCGGACACCTACGTCACTGAGGATGGTGCCGGCATATCTGAGCTGTCGGAGGAGCGGGTTCTCGGTGGCGGGGAGCGTGTTGTAGTCGGCTTGTGCTTTCGCCTTCTCGTATTCCTTCTTGTACTGGATCTGAGGACAGAAATGTGGGGATTAGTGGGAGGAAGAAGTGTGTTGATGAGGAGTATTCACATAAAATGGACTCATATAACATAACGTGTAATAAAGTTGGTACAGTCAGTCGAGGTGGAATGAGTTTTGTGTATGGATGTGTGGGCGCGGTTATGAGCTTTACAGTGGCTGAAAAGCCTCTTCACCTTGTCGTCTGATATGTTGTTACGTTGTTGTGTTGGTAACTGGTGAAACTACACACTGAATTGGTGCAGTGACAGTGAACCAAAGGCCTCCCTCAGTAATGCAGTGTGCGTGTGTGGGCTCAAACCGGCGTGTCCCTTTGTGTTGACTCATACTCTACTCTGAGACACAGGAGGTCAACTCTCTGTCGCGGCTTCCACATGAGATAGTACCTATAAAGAAACACTGATACCTCTGTGCATGTGTGCGTGTGTGTTAGTGTGTGTGTGTGTGTGTGTGTGTGCGTGTGTGTGTGTGTGTGTGTGACTTACCTGACTAGCGTCAGCACGAGCCCTCTTGTTCGCGCCGTAAACTGGCGTGTCGGTTTGCATGAAATAAATTTGGTCTTTGCTATCCTCATATTTTTGCGTGTATTTCCTCTGGAAAAGACATGGTGTTGACAGTTAGACACTGAAAAAATTACAAAACGTCATGATAAAATATCGCTTCCCCTTTTCAATAGCGCGCTCTTACACTGCTGAAGTTGTCCATCGCCACCCTGGCGGTGGCCACGTCAAAGTAGGGCGTCTCGCACCACTGACCCTTCACGTTTTTGTTGTAATCTTCCTTGTACTTGAGCTGCGGAAGACAAATAACAATCAACATTAGAAGATACGTATTTTTGCTGTCGAGGAATGTGTAGAAGATGAATGGATAATGCTAATGTATTGTTGTTAAGCACTTTCTCTTCCAGCTAAGTGTGGAAGCGTCCTGGAATCAAGATTAAGAAAAAGGGCTAAATTCATAATTCTAGTTTTTATGTCTGTTTTACACTGAACGCTGTGTTTGAGAGCCAGTTGAAAAATTCTTCTGCTTACATCACTGCGCTGATTGTTTACTCTCCTGGCCAGCTCCACCTCAGGAGGATCAGCCAGGGAGGTGTACTTGGCCTTGCGCTGATCGTGACCCTTCTTGTAGTGGATCTGTGGGTAAGACGGCAGGAGTTAAAATTTCACTGAGGTGGTTAATTCTTCAACATCAATAACCTCACACAGATCCTTTCCCTACATCAGCAAAAAAAACACAATTGTGTCCAAAGGGGAGGGACACAAACGGCCATTTAAACTGCCTGTGCTGTGAACGTAAAAGGCTACATATGATTTATTTGACCCAGCACAAACAAAGGGACCCTGAAAAAAAAGAAAAAGGAAATAGAGGGCAGGGAAAATTTGCCAGCCTGTGTGATAGATGCTGAATGGCAACATGTGTCAGATACATTGTTCTATACCAGAACACGTTGAGAAATAGCACCAAATGACAGTCACAGAAAAAAAACTCCTGGGAGGAAAATTCTGTATCTAACATTGTGCAATTTTGTAAAATAAAATTGTATATTGTTGTACAGGATATGAAAACTGTTAGTGAGTTTAACTTGATGAGAATGTCTGTGTTCAGTTAGTGAAAAGTGTTCCGTGTTGCAATCCTGCTCATTGATTTGCATCATTGATCTCTATGAATCAGAGAAATTAATGTAGGAGCTGCCACAGTATAAAATGTACTAACAAAAAATTCACAGTTTGTAATATCAAAATGTATTATGTTGAGAATTGGGTGTTGGGTGTAAATTCAACTCACATCACTGAGGGCTTCCTGAGCCTTGGCCACCCTGCGCAGCTCTGGGCTGTCACTGTACGGGTAGAGCATGGTCTTCTCTTCATCCCAGGCCTCCGTGTACAGTTTCTGAACAATGAATAAAGTCATGATTTACTCGTATTCAAGCAGATGCTTATTATGTTTAATGAGATGCTATTCTAACTCCCCTTACCTTGCTGTAGTTGGCAGCGTTCTTCACAGCCAGAACGAGCTCCGGAGCATCGGGAGGTAGCAGGTACCGGTCCTTAGTCTCGTCCCACTTCTGCCTGTACAGAACCTAGAGGAGATAAGCAAAAACAATGGTGTTGAACAGCCATGAATAGACATTTCAATGATTTTTGAAACCTTTTTCATGTTGTTTTAGGTTCAGACAACTCACCTTGCTGATCAGCTCAGACACACGCTTGACGTGGGCGATCTCCCTGGCCTCGCCGTCGTACAAACTTGTCGTCCGAGCCTTATTTCCCTCCATGCGGTATTTAACCTGATGATGAACAAGTCATTTCTTATTATTAACAACTAGAGGAAGTTTGAAGAATTCATTTTATCTTCATCTTTCTATATATACACTATATATACATTCAACTAAGAAAAGGAAAGTCGGTATGAATTTATTCAGCATTTCTGCACCACATTCAGTTGATCACTGCCTACAGGATTGTTTCTTTTTAAAGAAAGTTTACAAAAGAAAGCAAACCAGTCATTTTAATAACCTGTCAACCATTGTGACACATTGTGCGGGACAATATCGCCACAGTCTTCTTCGGCAGTACCTCACTGAGCTGCTCCTGAGCCTTCCTGATGCGAATCATCTCAGGAGAATCGGTGATGATGGCAGGAGGATGGCCTCGGGTCAAGTCATAAGCATGCCGGTATTTGTTCTGTAAAGCCCTCAATGAGATTAGCACATGACAGCTACTGGAAGTAATAAAATTTGACTGTAGTAAATCACTAAAATATTAAAAATTTCAACACTTTCTTACGTGGCTGAACTGCTCCAGCATCTTCTGGCTGTGAGCCAGGTACGGAGTCATGAACTTGGAAGTATCCACCTTGACCTTCTTCCTGATTTTCCTGCTGGGCAATCCAGACTGTGGACGGACAGAGGGGAAATTTAATTAACAACAAAACAATGAATCTACAGTATACCTCTAATTACTCACCTTTGAAGGGATTCAAGGGATATAACAGGGAATATTAATAAAGCAATAATATAGTCTACATGGAAGTCAGAGAGAATTAGTATGTACTACTTTAAGATAATGTCAGATGCATGGCGACGGAAGAAAAAGGCAAAACCAAGCCAAGAACAAGAGAAGAGCTGGAAAGGCAAGTGAAACCTACAGTGTGTGTGCGAGCGCATTGTGCTGCATGCAGTATTAGGCTGAGCAGCATGACTTCAAGAGTGTTACAGTATCTCATCTGATGTTGACTAACTGCAAGAAACCATTAACTACCCAAAAAGCAGACATGTCATCTTGGTCATTGCATTAAAATGTGACAAAATAAATTATTTCAAAGAGTTACAGGTTCATGCAGACTGATTTCTGGTGTCATTTCTAACTTTTGAAAGCTATAACGCAAAAAGCGGAAAAAAAAAAGACAGTAACTTCAGCGAAGGAACCAGACAGCTGGTTATTGGGCACATGCAAGTCAAAAGAGGGGATGCACCATTGTCCTGCACTGTTTGAACTGTTGTTCCTCGGGAGGAGGTGCTTTACCTGTAGGAACTGAGACGTGTGCTCAGTGACAGTCGTCGTTGCGATCTGCTCGACATGTTACAAAATATAGGGGGAAACACTCTGGGGTTTCAAAACTGCCAGAACAGGTAACGGGAGAAACATCACAGTATTTTTCTATTGGATTAAGGTGATTTTTTTCCACAGCTCTGGTTCTCTCTCTCTCTTTAATTCCTAACGATTGACACTTCCAGCATAACAGGTATGGAATCACTTCTCCACACTGCGATCACACTAGTGGCTGTTCCGTCAAATGTTCTCAAATCAGAGAGCTTTGTCATCTGGGATTTTTTTCCTCTTCTGACCTATAAAAAATTATTATTCTACAATTAAAGTAGTAAAATCCTCAGAGGTTGACATTCTGTAATTGTAATTGCGGGCTAATTAAGCCTGAACTCTACAGAGGATAGAGGAACATTAATATCCTCTGTGTTACGTAAGCCTGACTATGCTTAATCTTTGATCCAGAGTCTATAAACATCAGACACATGACAATATTTCTATTCTTATTTTGTCATTTCACAGCCCCGTTGTTCCCGTTATCAGTTGCCACAGCAGCACACGGCAACACATAGACTGTTTACACAGCTTTATGATCTCTACGCCTGTTCAACCACAGCTCACTTGGATTTAAAAGGATTACTTCACACAAATTACCAAAACAAAAAACATGTTTTCTCACTAACCTGTATACGAGTTTTGATTTATTTTAACAGATTTCCACACATCCATCAATGAGTTTTTCTGCCTGCCATCACTGCATTTGCAATGCTCGCAACATTGATGATATCTTAAAAAAAAAACAATGTCTTTCAAGACATATTGTCCATAACTTGTGGAATTAATAATCCACAGAACAAACTGTGAAGGTTTTTCTCAGGCACTTTGTTCCCTGAACAAATTGTCCGGTGGATAATCAAGAGTAACAGTTAAACTGTTTCTGGGAAGAGATGGCATTGTTGAATAATATTTTTTAAAAATCACAAATAAAATCTTAATCACAAAGGGAGACATTTCAGAGATAGATGTCTCCCTCCCAAAATATAATTATATAAGCACATCTTTCTGTATCGTTAAATACCACTTGCAATAAATTACACTCATAGTCTGAGTGTATGAGAAAACATACTTCTCTAGTTCACCTCCACTAGCCGACAGTATTCCCACCCAGAGGCCTACTGCTCCACGAATAGCTCGTCCAACTTGCAGCCTGTCTGAATTACACTTCCCTCTTCATGGGCAGTATCACTCTGAAACATCTACAGTCTCAGTCACATAAGGTGGACGATCATGAGCCAAAGTGGCTTTTGGAGCTATTCCGGTAAATCCATCAAATCTAGCATTAAATCTAGGAACGACCAGAGCTGAGAGAAAAGACCATCTCAATCATTTTTTGATCAACTTTTTGCAAGAGGCTTCGATATCTGAATCTATCAGACAGGAGAGAACCATAGGGGGTGAAACCGTCATCGGTTTTGTTACACATCCTTTGAAAATCAATTAAAAAACAACCTCTAACTGATGCCGGTTAGTTTTTTTTCATCATGCATACTCGTCTCCTAAGCAAATTTCTAGCACTGGTGACGTTAACACGTGATTTACAGCACAGTCCCACTTGCAGCTCTCTCTCTGTCTCTCTCTCTCTCTCTCTCTCCCTCCACTCCATCGCTTTGCCAATGTGCCTTAGATGTCCACTTCTAAATTTGTCTGAATGCCAGACAGAGAACTCTACACTCCGCCCCTTAATGACCTGAGGCGTTAAGTCGTTTGTTAAGTTAATGGGAAGAAAACCACTCATGATCGCTGTAAATCATTATCCCCCCGAAAAGACTAGAACTAGAACTAATGTCTTGAAAATCTTGTGTATGTATATTTTCACCCATTTCTCATATTTACATATCTGACCTGAGTGACACTATGTTTCTCCCCATTCTGTAGATTCAAATAAGAAGCCATCTTACTATTGACTCAAATAAAAAAAGGTAACATGTCTCCACAGTGTAGATGAAAGTGCTCGTGAAACCAGAGTGTATTTGTATTTGTGGGCATCGACCTCCCGCCTCCCGGAAGATTTACATCTTTGCTGTGAAGATGGTAAATCTATTTGAAACAGCTAATATGTTATACGGGAGTTAAATGATAATATTTAGCATTCAGAAACATCATTCAGACTCCCCTATAAGATATTAGCAAGTATAATAGTATATACGAGGCTAGTCTTAATCCTATTTCGCCAGGAAATAAGGGATTAAACCGTTAGCCTTCTGTTTTCACTCTTCCATTGGACACTGACACGGAGATCTTCCACGACACAATAATTCATACACAAAATCTGAATGCAGAGTAAGAGAATACAACATCCTAAAATCCTGGGGGTACAATCAGATAATCTGGAGACAAATGTTATTCGAGTTTGGGGATGAATGGAAAAGTGATTTGACTGGTGTGAGATGTGATGAAGAATTTCAACAGGCTAAAGGAAAACAGGGTAACAACCTGAAACAGGCACACCCCCAGATAGTATGTAACTGTATGTGCCTCACTGTTGCTTACGTCACTAGACTCCATTAATACTATTATTGTGGGGCTGTCTGCCGTGAGGCCAAGAGGGCTCAGGTAAAGGTATCTGCACTTTTGAAAAGGACACTGGTAAAATATTCTGTCTTCCAATTTGAAATAGTTTTGTTTTATAGCTGGCTGCAGGGCCATCAGAAGGTGTCTGCCCGAAACAGGATCCACCGGCAACCGCAAACTGCTGACCGGCGCTGATATCACCACTAACTTAACTATACATAGTTATACCCTGGACATGCAGGTCCAGTACATAATCTAAAACTTATTCAGATACAAATTTGTTGAAACATGTTTAGGCTTGAAACAGCCAAATTGGGTATAGTCTCGCATTTCACAATTTATGTTCAATATCCAGTGAGATGTCCACTTACCTCATCTGCAATCTCCTCCTCCTCAAACTCCTCCTCCTCAAACTCTTCCTCCTCATATTCCTCATATTCCTCCACAACCTCCGTCATTTTGGGACGGTTTTAGAGGTTCTACAGAAAAACACACATGACATTTTTTGAGGCATTCATTAAAACTCTGAGGGAACAGCATTCGGCCTCATAAGCGGGAAAAAACATATGTAATGGGGAAATTTAACTTAAATGTTATCAGTGGTGGCAAATTACATTAAATATAACAGGGCAAGAGTCTTAAGGAACTACTACACCAGAGATAGTTTAGGATGCTGACAGCCATCTTTGAAAACAATTACCTTATTCAAAAAGAGGAATAATAAATAGAAAACACAGGCTATAAAAACATATATGACACCAACATACTAATGTTTGATCATTGTGCATGCCATACCAGCAAAAGATTCCCGCAGTATTTCCTGACAGTAAGGGGGCCTGACTTGCCATCCACTAGGGTCACAACCTGATAGTCCGACTTTGAGATTTGCCGAATCCTAAACAGAGTAATAAGAATACGTCACCAACTGTGAACCGAGAGTGTAAATTAAAGATTACAGGGCAGATTAGGAAGGTGAGATACTGAGTGCATTATAACAGGCCTCTGCCAGCCCCCCACCTCCTCCACTTGCCACAACACAGATTCAAAGGACTGTGCCTCCTGGCTGAAGGTTGGCGACAGCTGCCCAGCAGCGCTTCAGCTATTTGACATGTAAGCCAATGCCACAGCCCGATTGGTTGACTCTGTTTAGCAAATGGAGATGCAATGCCTTCTGAGGCTGCAGGTTAAATATAGGACGGCAGACTAACTACCTTTTTTTAGCACCTGATTTGCCCTCTTTCTTTGAATGAAAAATACAATATTCTCCTCGAATCAACGAGAGAAATAAGTGGAGCAAGTTGAGGCAGAAGGACCAAACAGCCAGTGATGGTGCTGAGATTTAAAAAAGAAAAGAAAAAGAAAACAGAAAGGCCACACTGCTGCTGTAATCTCAGATACATCCAAGGGTATAAGGCCTGGTCTGATCTTGCTTGAGTCTTGCAGGTCGGGATTGTTTGGTGACTCCCTTCAACGTGCAGCAGAACCTTCACAGTCCTTAATTCCTCTGATCAGTTATCCTCCTGGATCCAGATGGCAGCAGAGGATGGAAATGGTGGAAGTCCAAGCAGATGGAAAAGCCATGCAGGGTGTAAAAAAAAGAAAAAGAAGTGGATTTTTGTGTTTGGTCTCCGTTTCTTTGCTTACCAGTTATCTAAAAGTGTATTGGTCTCCCCAAGCCGCAAATTGCCTCCCCAGCTTCCCTCCAGAGAAACGCCGGGCGAAAGCACACAGCTGCCGTTTTCAACCCAGGTTATCATGTGGCCGACGCAGCCAATCACAGGGCGGCGCTCTCAGGTTGCAGAATCTAAATATACCTAAGTGATCCCTTCAGAAAAGAGCACCTGTCGAGGCCAATGCATCAGCGGTGCAGTTATGAGGGAGGAAGGCAGTGGGGCACGCGTGATGTGGGGGTCTCAAGAAAACAAAAGTAAACCCCAACTGAACCAGTACCACCCCGGTGCCAGTGGGTATATGCCTGTTGCAATGTTGACAACTGTTTTGTCAAAATGTTAGGACGTACTGTCTGCCAGTGGTTTGAGCTTGTGAGGGGAAGGTATGCTGAAGCCCCTGGCAGGGCTGCGGGTGCCAGATCTGTTGAGGTCATCTGTTAGCGAACCCCGAGCTGGCTGGGTCCTGTCAAGAATCAGGTCAACATCAAAACCGAAGTCCTGCGCGACGGAGAATAAAAGAGAACGCCCCAATAAATATGAAGCGCAGGAAGAGGGGAAAGTCTGATAAATCCCCAATGCCCCCTTTGAGACAACCTGTCTTGAGATTTGTTTGGTATGAAGTTTTTAGCTTCACAGTGCAAAAAAATATATAATTTAACCTTGTCCCCTTTTTATTTTTAACAAAACCTTAAAACACTTTGACAGCCACAAGCAGGTCAGCACTGGATGCAGTCCTATATATATTCACCTCATGTCATGAAATGGAACAGAGTAATTCCATTTAACCTCTCACAGGACTAACGACGGCTACTCAGTTGTTTTAAAAAGCACATTTTCAAAGTGATAGAGTAGACTGATACTCAATTTTCACACGGTTAGTGCATTCAAAAATATTGAGATTTAACAATACATTTCCTTTCCCCAGATTATGTACAGCATTCAGTTTAGGTGCTGTGGCAGGTACGATTAACTCTAACAGCAATTTATGACTAAAATCAAAATGCAAATGGCATCAAATCTGAATATGTAGATGTGGTGACACCGGACTTGAAAAAAGCACCATATGTACATTTCCTCTCGTCAATTTTTTTGCCTCTATCGCTCTGGTATGTCGTGTCTTTACTCTCACTCTTTGTGCCAGAAGCCGGGGGCTGGTCCAGGGACCAAGATGGACAGCAGCAGGTGAATGTCTCTCTCTCTCTCTCACTCGCCCTCCATTCTGTGACGCCCGGCCCCTGGATGACTGTCGCTTGGTCGTCATTAGCAACATCCCCGCAGGTCTGATCTCATCTAATCTGCAAAACTGAAAAGGTGGTTTTAAAATGATATTAAATATTATTAAAAGAAAATGCTCCAAGTGGTTATCTAGCCCTGCAGATACTTTCCCCACCCCTCCATTTTGTTTGGTTATTGAGAGCATTTTAATATTGTTACAAAACATTTATGGGAATTGACGCTGACTCAGGAAGTTGGAGACCGTGGATCTATTAAGCAAAAGTATTAATTATTTTTTAGAGCCCAATATATTGGGGAGATTTCTGGTTCGTTACATGGATCAACTAGTGGTCAGTGCACGGTGTCCCCAAAACCCTCCCTAGCCCCGTCAGTGATGTACAGTATTTAACTCTCAGAATCACGTTTTGTCATCTCACAGACATAATGGCTGTCTCCATAGAAACGCTCCGTCTCTGTTTCAGTACCTTTAGGACAAAGGGCGACCAACCTTGCAACTAGACTAAACATTCTGAGGGTCAGGACAGAAATGACCTTATCAGAAACATGTCAGACTTTTCATCAACAACCTTAACCAAGGCAGAGACGGGAATTCGTCTGACATCAAGGTTTTTAATTTTTGTGTTCACGTTTTCAGTAAGTTTTCTGGATCCGCCTGATGATAAAAGTGGGTAAAGATATTTTGTTTGGGGCAGCAGCATCGAAAAAAGTTCAGTAAACAACACGTCCTATTTATTATCCAGGATTATCCAGACCCTAGCGTCAACCGTTTATCAGAATTACTTTCCACTGAACAAATTGTCCCTCTTGATTTGTTTTGTGTGACGTGACACAAAATGAAATTATTTTTCTATGCAGTGAATTTAGGTGTGAAACCACATATCAAGATGTGAAAAGTTTAAAAATGTGAGTTTGCGCTGTACTGAATGGGTTTTCCGACTTTGGAAACGTTTGGTGTTCTGCATTTCAGCTTCAGACAGGATATCAGAGACTTTTAATGATTCTAACAGTCCCAGTCCTAACTTCCCAGTGCCAAGGACATGACGGGGGGGGGGGGGGGGGGGGGGGGGGCTACACGATGCTTAGTCACTGGAAAAAATGACTGATGACCAGTGAGACCAGAACACAACAGCTGGTGGAAAGAAAACCACAACATAAACACTGCCAACGGTCAATTTTAGCCCCGTCGACACCAAAACAATGAACACTAGTGAGGTAAGAGGCCTCAATGAAGCCAGTTAATCATGCACAGAATGAATGGACAACAACACGATAGGTTGTCGGTTAGGTAGATCTCTGCCTTGACCTTTCTAGCTCTATAAGAGGCAAGTGATGTCTTGGATTGGCCAGTGCCGGTAAGTAGGAGCCGGACGCATTGAGTAATCAAATTACAATACGGTATGCCATTGTGTCAAAATTTGGACTGATATGCTAAACAGTCTGTAGTATTTAAATACCTTAATTGTTTAAACAAATTAGAACTTTATAAAAAAGTATGTATGTCGAACAAAAGGCTCTGATTTCCACTAACACCTTTGAGGTGATTAGTGTCTGATGTCGCTGACACATTGTTCTAAATGAACCACAAACTCGCAGGTTTATACTGTGGATTAGTGTTAAATTGATACATAATGTACAGTATCTCAATTAACCTTTATTGTATGTCACTTATTTTTTAATCTTTTCATGCTCTATAGCTTTATTTGTATTTCTTTGCTTTTACGCAATGTTGGCCCTTTTTCTTTTCATTTTTTTATTTGTATAATGTTTTTACGCAATGTTGTCCTCTGTCATTGCTCTTATTTCTTGTTTTATTAGTTTAAATGCCCCTGAGTATCCTCTGTCTGCCGAGTCTGTCAAAGCACTTTGTAAACCATGTTCTTAAAGGTCCTGTATGAATTAAGATTATATTATTGCGTTGATATTTTGGTCACTGGGCAATATTTGAGGTTTGACTTACCTGGTTCATGACCTGAAAAGAAACAGTTTGACCGATGGCTGTTCACAGATTTCAGTGATAAAAAACCACAACAACTCCACAACAGTTTCAATGTGGAACCTATTTTAAATAGGTGGGAGAAGAAAGGCAAAAATCCACAATATTTGATCCCCACAAAAAAACAAAAGCACAAGCACATTTCAGGAGCTTTCAGTCACTCAGTTGTCCTCTCAAGAACATTTTCTCCACACAGTAGAACTTACCTAAAAATATAATGTGTTGGTGTTGACTGACCTACATCTCCCCCTTTGGCAATAAATTCCATTGTTCAAGTTTTTGCCCTTAAAGCAACTTTCATCAACCTAAGAAGGAAGTAGTAAGTACAGAGTAATTGTGCCATCAAACTAAAACTATGAGCTAAAAGAGATTAAAAAGCCCACAAGAGCTGCTGAGTTGGGTAAAAATATTCTCTGATTTTGTCACGCAAGGTCCAATGTTACAGTAAAACATATTGATTAATACTCAATACAATACTGCTCAATTATAATAAGCAAAAACAATAAAGCTGGTAGTTATCACACATGAAGCAGGAAGGATTACATTTTAAGAAGTGGAACTGTGACGAAAGTGTAATCACGTGAGGCCTGTCAAAGTAGAATTGTGGTTTTACGGCTGATGATTCATGATAACTTAAGGTTTATTGTAGGGCTGTTTGACGACTTTGTGAAAAGCAACTTCCTTGTAGCAATATAGTTTTGCCCCGATGACACATTCAAGGGATAAACTGAGGAAGAAGAGCCAAGCTTTTTTCTATGTCAGGGTGTAGAGGAATCGTGGAATGAGTGGAATGTCACTTCTAAAACAAAAGTTGGGCTCTGGTTTGTGTCGAGTGTTGAACTTGGAAAGATGAAAGCCCTACTGTGTTCCGTCCTTACTATTTCTTTTTCTCTTCTTGTTTTCTCAGCAGCTGACTAACCGCTGTCTGCCTCTCTCTTCCCTACTCCTGCAGCTGCTCATCACGCTCCCTGAAAAGAACTTTCTGCCCCCTATAGGACAAAAAAAAAAATGTAGTTTACAACCGTCCCAAAAGTAAATTAAATCACACAAAAAGAAAAGTGCAATCGTGGGAATCACCTGAAAAATAATACGCATTCATGACGCAATGCAATTCACCTGAAACAGATAAAAACACTTTATTTTTCACTGATTATTCATAGGGACTGAAAGACAGAGGGCCTCTTGTGATTTGACCCTCCAGTCTGCATGTTTCAGTCACCATCAACCGTCGTTGCTTGAACATTCTGCTGCAGGCACCACGTTAAAAGAGAATACTGGACTGTACACACACAGGGGGTGGGTAGGGTAGGGTGGGGTGGGGCACTTAAAATCGCCACAGCCAGTCCGGCAATACTGAAAGGCCACCACGGGCTGAAACTCACACACACAGCTGAAGAACAAGTCCATGTAGTTCCGAGTCAGACACGTTTGCTGTCCTCTGTGTTTCTCTTAAAAGAAAAACGTGCAGAGAATTTTAAATAATTTGAGAGTCTCTTTTCATCGTCTTCATCATCTGGTGTCCTTCCTTAAAAAAAAGGTATTTTTTTGTTGTTGTTGTTGTTGTTGTTCAGAGTTCAAACGTCCTTTTTGTTAAATAAATTATCACAGAAGAAATGTAACGTCCTGGCGGCTGCGGCCGGCCCGTGTCAGCCTCACGGGGAAGAGGAGAGGGGCCGATCCGTCGACTGGCCTCAACCCCCCTCGTCCTCGTTTCAAACTGGAGGCAGAGAGAGAGAGAAAGACTGAGCGCAAGGGCGCACTCCTGATCAAAGGCCAAAGGTCATCATCTCACGCGCAGCCGTGACATCATCCACTCCAGCCCCTGGCACAACCTGCAGGTCAATAAGGTGTTGGGAGTGTCGTGGAGGAACGGGGACGTGGAAGAGAAGAGGGACATGAATGCAGACGGGCAGGTGTTAAGATTAAAAAATACATCCATTAAAATTTTACAGTCTAATGTGACAAAAGTGAGTATTGATTGTAGTTCTCACCCCTCCCCGGTGAGCGCGCAGCAGGCCTGGATGTGCCACTGGTGGTCCTTGATGGAGGTGAGCTGTAGGCTCTGGGAGATCTCGGCCACAGACATGCGACCTTTCACATCCTGCTTGTTGGCAAAGATCAACAACCCCGCCTTTCTTAGATCCTGGAGGGCAGATCAGAGACGTCAGAAGAGGAGAGGTTATAAAAAAAAATTGTTTGTGTATTTGTGACGTACACAATAACACAGCGTTGAGTTTTCTTAGTTTTCTTAGTTTTAAAGTGCTTTTTACAAATAACGTTGGGAGTGGAGTTTTATTCACATTTTAAATAAAACCACAGTACAATTTGACTTTCAAATAACTTCATTCATCATTACAAACTCCATGGCAAATGAGGGTTGTATACATTTGCATAGTATTAAACATTACAACTAACATTACTAGTTTTTTAAAAATGGAAATTGTGCTTTATATACTGCATTTTCAGATATTTGAGAATGTTGTTCTTAACATCAAATAACTTTTTATTTGATGTTGATGTCTTACTTCAAGTTGTGTTAGTCATCTAATATTCCTGCCTGCTGCTGCATTCAGTTTAATGTGTTGAACATTGTGTTGCAATGTCTGCAGCTTTTTCAATTTTCTATTTCCATTAACAATTCATAACTATACAATGTGATAAATTGAAGTGTGGAAATATCATTTAGTGGAATAATATATGGACATTTACATGAACACCTATAATAACTATAAAAAAAAATTGCCATTACTTTTCTGTGATACTCACTTCATGTGCTAGCATTCTGTACAGTTCCTCTTTAGTCACAGAGATCCGTTCTCTGTCTGTGCTGTCGACCACCACAATGACAAACTAGTCAGAGACGACAGAGACAGAGAAAAAAACTGTTATTTTATAATAAAAAAATAATACCGCAACTCAGCTTTGTCTGAGCTTGGCCTGGACCTTAGGCTCAATGGTGCTGCAGTTACACCGGATTGCATAATAATGGGAATTCATTCATTTTCTGCAGACAATATCAGGCATTTTGAGGCAATTTGACCTTCTCTAGCAGTTACTACCTCGCCGAATGCCGAAGGTAGAAGCACAATTCTTTCTGACTGGTAGTGAACCGACACAACGTAACCATGTACCTCTGTGTTTGTGTAGTACGTGTTCCACGAAGATCTGAGGGACTCCTGGCCCCCGATGTCCCACATCAGGAAATGAGTGTTGTTGACCACGATCTCCTCCACGTTACTGCCAATCGTTGGGGAAGTGTGTACCACCTCGTTCATAGAACTACAAAAACATACAAAAAAAAGTATGAACCATTATATGTATAGACAAAACTATGAGAGTACATAAAGAAGCGTGCTGAATGTTTGTACACTTACAACTGGTAAAGAATTGTGGTCTTGCCAGCGTTGTCCAGCCCGACTATAATAACTTTGTGCTCTGAAAGGAGAAACGAACAAAAAGAACACTTACAAAGAATTCACAGAGCTTACAGTGACATCAATATGTGGGCTCGGTGCTGCTGGTGACTGATGTATGACTCTTATGTAAAAGCTCGGCAGAGTAATCTGTCTTTTGATGTGAAACTGCATTGAGCGGTTCAAACAAGAGCCCTTTTTGTGTTCGGCACCAACTCGCAGTCGCAAACTGCGTCGTTTCACTTCGTCTTGCATCGCCGAGACACTGTGGTGTTGTGAGCGGTGCACTTTCACAGCTACAGATGAGTCTTTTAGCAAGCTGGTACAATCAGGCTGCACCCAGAAGCAGCTGCAGAGATCATCACGGCGTACATAGCTTCTCCAAAACAAAGAGGCTTATTCATGTGAAAGGGAACAAACGGGATGTGAGAACTAGGATGTCAAGTGTCAAGGAAATAGTAGGAAATCCTATAGCACAAGCATACGATGAAGTAAATGACACAATACTGAACAGTGTTCTTGAATCAAAGTGCTTATTTGTTTTCTATAAATCTTTGCGCGGCTTCAGGCATCGACGACACCAAATGGCTCTTTTAAAGTATAGAACCAAAAGACATTGCGAGGTTTCAGATCCTGTGAAAACACAGAAAATAGATAGAGAACAAGACAAACCGGTGTTATTAGTTAAGAGTATGAGAGAACAAAATCAACCCCACTCCCCGCTTACACTTTTAAATGTGGCTTATCAGAACTATCTTCATGTTTGATCTATGTAAGGATTTAGTTAGTCTACTGCTAGTGAGACCATTGGCCATTGTCTTTGACACTGACTGAGGGGTATTGTCCTAAAACACTATAGTAGTTTTTCCAGTTTGTGACCTTTTGTATAGTGTTTGTTTTGAAGACCATTGTTGTGAAAAGGGGATTTCACAAGGCTTTTTTTTGGTGACATTTTAAAATGTCCTGTTTTTGTGGCGAAATGCAGCCACATAATCGCTACAGCGATGCAACCAATTACAACTAGTTATTCTACTGTTTGCACCACCTGCAGAAGAAGCATGGTTTCACCAGTACAGTATGAAACTTGAAGAACGACAATTTCTGCACACAGTCAAGACTGCAACTGGTAGTTTCAGTGTGAAGCGGAGGAAGTGGAAGTAACAACAAACAGTATTTCGCAAGATGTGGGCTTCTCCTATGTACCGCAACTCCACAGCTGTGAAGGTGAGGAGTGAGTTGTCTCAGCAGAAATATAGCTTCAGCAAACAATCACAGACTGCACACAGAGACAAAAAAAGGTCACGCAGGTGCCAGCTGAGCTCCTTTCAGTTATTTTATTGTAACAGTTGAAATATTTCAAAGCAGCTGGCACAGTGGCTGCTTCGTTATTATTATTCTGCCCAAAATGTTGGCTGCTGCGCACTGACAGAGCTCGTCCACCTACACCTGCAACCATGCACCAATTGGACGGTTCTAGCTGTCAATCACTCAATATCCACGCCCCAATGCAATGGTTATTTTATCATCTATTTTACTCTAAATGAGACAATAATTTATTGACATTAAAAATTAAGTGAAAAGTAAAGTAAGCTCATAGACAAGACTTCCATAGAAAATGACTTATTTTTGCACCAGTGGAGTCGCCCTCTGCTGGTCATTCCAGAGAATACAGGGTTTCGGACCTGGAGTCATTTTTATATAAAGTCTATGAGATCAGCAGATCGACAGAACATGTCGTGCCTGAGTTTCTTGGCTTCTCATGGTTGTAAATAGAAATTCCAGTCGTAACTCCATCTCCCCATTGTAGAACTCCACAGACGGAAGGAAAACGACAGGGAACAGTCAACAAGGGGGGCGGGGGGGAGCGCTGCAAGACATTAACAGCTGTTTACATGCGCCTTTGTCTACTGATTTTGATGGATTATTGTGAATGCACAATGAAAATAAATAATGCTTTGTTTGTTAGACTAAGGACAGAAAAGTGCATGATCATAAAATGACCCAATCACATCGGGTATTGACAATTTCACAGGGTAAACACAGGATTATCTGCCCACAGAGGGGATTTCCCAACCCAACTGTTGCCCAATGTGTGGGGTCCACTGAGATAGTCTCCAGGCCACTATCAACATGATCGACTAAACTTGAGAAACGCTTTAAAACAAAACCTAAGATAAGGCGGAAGCGAATCAACACTTTGACTGTAACTTTGTCGCAAAACCTCAAAATCTACCAACATTAAACCGTCAACTGTGAAATGGACGGGCAAGTTTTATTTTTATTTTTTAAATCACATGTCCTCTCCACTGTGAATGAACTTCTGTTGTTTCACCGCGTAGAATCGATCAGCTAGGGACAGTCGCGGTGAGACATCCTGGGACTTACACTTACTTAAGTACAGCAATTTCCCAGAATTCAAGATTAAAGGGATAGTTCAGTGATTTTAAAGTGGGGTTGTATGAGTTACTTATGCATAGTTAATGTGTCACCTTATGGAGATGGTTGAGTTTGGAGGAGAAGTGGAAGTAGCGTAAGTCCGAGTCCCACTGTTGCAGAGGGGACCACCGAAAAACGTCACATTTTTAAACATGGCCTAAAGAAAAAAATACCCGTTCAATTGTGCGCGAATGGGACGTATTTCTTCGCTGCTTCAGTTTTCCGCCAGACAGCCGTTTAAGTTTGAAAAAACACGTCCTTTAGCGTACACTTGAACAGATATCTTCTATTTTAGGTAACAATTTAAAATGGGGCGAAAAAGATGTTTTCCGGTGGTCCCCTCTGGAACAGTGGGACTCGGACTAACGCTACTTCCACTTCTCCTCCAAACTCCGTTAAATGACATCGCTGATCACCGTCTGCATAAGGTGACATATTAACTAAGCATAATACACATGAACATGTTTCCAGAATTTCCCAGCTCGGGACGAATAAAGTATTTATCCATCTATCTATTAGTCACTCATACAACCCCACTTCAAAATCACTGAACTATCCCTTTGAGTATTAGGTTTGGAAGATGCCACCGAGATAGTATGATGAAGAGCAAAGGCAGAAGGCCAATGTTACGCTTAGTTTTGACTCACTGACTCTAGTTCCAAGGCACGCCAACTAATACCAAATGTCTGTGTGGCGGCGGAGTCAATGCATCACAAGCATCGTGGGATCTGCAGTAGATGCGATGGAGCTAGTTTACAGCAATGTTTGTTTGTGCATATCCCATGTGATTGAGTCACGACCAAACCAAACTGAAGCTGCACATTGAAATCGCTGGTGTGTGGACGAAGCTCAAGCCCGCTGTGAATGGAGGTTGGCTCCACCTGTACACCTGACACGACTCGGTGAAGGTGGCGTTCTAATGACCCAGGTAGCACAAAGTCAGTGTGAGTCACTCTGAAGTCATCCACTGATCCTTGAGCGGGTTGGGGTTTTTTTGCTGATGTGGCTGATGATAACACCGGGCTGGCAGGAACACTGGACCGCACACTCATGTTACAGCCGTTTCGACCACAGGACCGATTCGCGATCACCAACAACGGGGGTGATCGACTTGGGTTTCACAGGACCTGCGGCTCCAAAACTCCCCTGAGAGCATAAATAATCAATAACACCAAGTTAATGCAGAGAGAGAGAGAAGGGGGGAGCAAAGTCGCCAGAAAACATCCACAGATGAACAGATGCGACAACAATGTTGACACGAACATATGAGAACGTGCGATAAACACTGTGAGCTGTCATGTGTGTTCGGCCTCCTCCGAGCCCCGCTGCGCTCCCATTGCCCCCGGTACTTCCACTGCAAACGACCGTCTTCTTACCTTGGTGATTGAAAAGCCTCCACAGCTTCGTCAATAGAATTCCCATGGCTGATGACGTCGAGGCGGGGTTTTTTTTCTTTCTTCCCCCCCCTTCCCGATGCCAGCTCGCGCGGATCCGCTGCAACTTAGCCAGCTAGCCTCGATGCTATCAACTTAGCCTAGCTAGCGGGCTAGCTGGCTAGCTCCGCTAACTACACACACGAAGCGCGGTCGGAGCTGCAGAACACGAGTGCCATACTTGCGTGGATTAATGTCACTGATATCTCCTCCGTGGGATGTGTAAATGAAATATGACGGTTAGTTTGAATAGTCATAAACCTAGAAAGCGAAACGCGAACCGCTGCGGTTAGCTGATTGGTGCCAGCTGGGCTGGTGTGTGTGTGTAGTAGTGGCGCTCCGCTGGATAGCTGTCAGTCCTGCGCATGCGCACTTGCGCTGTCGTGTTGCTACAAATTATACACATGAAGCTGATGTGATCTTATACAACAGGGAACGCGTGTTTATGTCAATGTGTCCACTACATTTATATTTATATATAGTATGAATAACAGTTTCACATCTGTATAAATGAATACAACCACAAACTATGTCGTCCCCCCCCCAAAAATAAATCTTACAGTTGAACCACAGCTCTCAGAGATAGTTGTAATAAAAAGTGAACATTATATCATTCAGGGAGGGGGGATTTATTGCAGGACTATTTTATTTTATTATTTTTTGCTTGCTCGGATAAACTGCCACCTGAGAGTATAATATAAAAGGACAAATACAAGTTTACTGATATGTTTACTGAAAAACATTGAATGATGATACTGTAATAATTCTTACATAACCTCATACTGACCGCCACATAAACTGTATAATAATACAATTTAAAGCACGTTTTTTAGTAAAAATGCCAAGAAAGTTTTCTTAGATGAGTTTTTGGGTAAAAAAAACAAACAAGCAATTTGAAGAGTGTGATTTTTCATATTTTCTGAAATATTAGAAACCAATATTACATTTTAATATAATATGGGTATAAACACTCATTTATATTACATTGTATGTGTATAGTTATTGTTATTATTATAATAATTATAAGATAAGTTTACATCACATTACTAAAGGATTTGAATGAACTCGTTCAAAACAGATCAGTCACAACATTAACACCAGTTACCTGTTTCATTGTTTTGGTTGGTCAGAGTATTTCAATGTTTCTCTTGACACTTGAGTTTTATTTAGACTATTCAGAAAAAAATTGAAGACGTTTCCCATTTTATAAACCATTAAAAAATAAATATTCATTTTTCATGTGTCGCCTTCTGTTAAAAATATCAAAATATATGAAGAAATAAAGAAAAAGAAAAGGTGTGTGTGTGTATGTTTTTGAACAAATACAAGTGCTATACATTCAACAGCATAAGGGCAGTTTATTTCATTACAGTTGTAAAATGACAGTGCACACAAACTTCTACTCAATGCATCATTCTCTCTCAGGCAGTATTCAGATCTTTGAAATTGTTGCTTATTCTCCAGAGTTTAGAAACAACAACAACAACAATAAAAGCTACTGTATATGGCAGATAAGAACAAATATCTGTTTGTCAATGTTCCTTTTTCCAGAATTGCCGGAGCACAATGAGTTCTCTGGCCTATGGGCTAAAAAAAAAAATTAACTCCCAACAATAATAAATTTCAAGATACAATAATGATATAGTAATCCTGTGTGATTCATCAGATTTTTCATAAATGCAGGAAACTGCTCTACATTTAAAAGACATTGTGACTAATGCAGCACAAGGTCCTGCCCAAGTGCTTTCAGATAGTTTATCACTAATTATGAAATGAAAACAAATAACTGAATTTTTTCTCATAAAACCTTTAAAAATAAAGTCAGGTGGAGGAAAGTTTTTTATTCTTTGTCCGATGTTGGAAGGCAAATCCAACGCTTTGAAAGAGGAAATGAACGAAATGTAATTTAATTCAATTCTTTGACTGTATTTACAAATGGAAGCCCTCAATATAAGTCATTCATTAAAAATCTAAGTCCAAATCACGTCCTGCTATAAGCACGACAGACAACAGCAGCTGAAAGATGCATGACGGCATATGAAAAAAAAAGTCATGCTGGCCTGACCGTTGTAGTGACTCCGGAGCTCCTGATATTAATAACTCGCTTTTGTATCAACTAAATCATAACGTCTTTGAACAATATCAACGCAACTCTCAGTATCAAATCCCCATCAGATGGGTGAGAACATAAACGCTACATCTGTCAGCACACCAGGTCTACAGTGACCTCTCATTCCTGAGGTTTGGAGCTTTGAAATGAATTAGCATCTGCACGAGTTTTTAACATTTCTGTCTAGATGTGGTTAATGAGGAAGAAAGAATGCGCACAGGGAGCTACTGTGTGGACCCTGAAGAGCACACACCACCACCATCCACCACCATAAATGTCACTTGAAATAAAATCTGCAAAACTCGGGGATTTGACAACAGGCTTCCACAAGATTTATTACTCTCACGTCAAAGGACAGTGGTAAACAAACATGAGAAGCGGTAAGGATGCATTCATATTCTGCTTCTGACCAGCTCCTGGGTGCGTGCAAACGGGATTTCTGTGCTGATCATCAACCACCGGCTGCTCCTGCTGTCTGGCACTGGATTTGAGGCGTGAAGTGTGACCTGCAATCACAGTCCTTCCCGCATGCTACAGTAACATCTGAGGTGACGGGAGGAGCCTACGTCACGCGCTAGTGTACATCGAATCACAAACCACATCTGGGGCATCGTCTTCCCTTTTAAACAGAGCTTTTCTGGTCGTGTGCTACTTTCATATCCAGTCCCTTCTCTTTTAACATCAAAGCAAGAGCAGGGTTTATAATTTTTGCCCATTTGGCGTCAAGGCCAAAGGGAATATGAGGTACTACACATCAATACAAGGTTGTCGCTGTCCAAATGAGTGTAGTAGTTTCGTCATGACACAGGGAAATCTGCCTTACAGCTCGTAGGTCCCCGGTGGTCTGTTGAGAGAAAGGCAGGCCCTGACTTCGCTCGCTGCAGGCCACGGCTCAGAGCCGGTGCCTGGTTTCCTGGCAGTAGCCTCCCGGCGACCCTCGGTTACGGTGGGGCTTGTACGAGTCCTGGTAGGGGTCCTGGTAGTCCTCCTCCACCAGGGGCGAGTGGTCGCGGCTGTGCTGCGAGCCCGAGGACATGCGGTTGCGATTCTTCCGCGCCCGCTCGTTGTGGTAGTTCTCGTCGGCGGGCATCAGGCTGCGGCGTTCGACGGGCGAAAGGTCTGTTGTGGTGTGGTTGCTGTTCCGGTTTCTTTGGGCCTGTTTTTGAGAGACGCAATACTGATTTAGTATGGTGTTTTACATTTGAGTACAGCAACTACTGCATGATACATGATGTTGGACAGGATACAAACTTAGCAAACGGTTTGTTAATTATTGCGAAGGTTAACAAACTTAGATTTGGTTCAATATAATATAAAAACACGTACAGTCATCATGTTTGATGATATAAAAAGATGTCCTATGTCGAGGAGAGTATGTACCAGACTCTTACAGCATGGCTTTGCCAATATGTCCCCATCGAGAGGCTTTCGATGGAGCCTCAGAGCCACGAGGAGATCGGTGGCAAGAACACGGAACCTTACAATTTATTGCATTTGGCGGAGACTTTGATTACGCTGCTGATCTCCCGCAATAAGGAAACTGCAAAACATTTTACAACGACCTATTGAGACTCGAGGAGTTCTACATAACCCGCCGGCTGCAACAATTCATGCACTTGTCAAAAGGCACAGCTTTAACGTCTCCACGTCATACGATTGTTCCGCGTCTTTCCCTCTGTCCAGGAAAAGGCTACACACATGTGCATTTATGTTTTCCAAGTGACTGAATTTCCCAGACAAGCAACATACGAGGAGCTCCATCTTTAACCCCGGAAGGAAGCGCGTACAGCACAACTTCTTTTGTCTTGTTTCCCGTTCGACAGGTTCACCTGAATGGCAGCAGGATACGGGGAGAGGGCGGTGGAGCCCAGGTTGCGTCCCAGCAGGGGGTTGAGCGGCGCGCTGAGTGACGTGTGCGTCGCACGCCAGTAGGCCTCCAGGTACTCGGCCAGGTGTTCGCAGGCGTCCTCCAGCTGGTTCTCATCCAGAATAATGTCAAACATCTCCTGGGGTTGGAAAGGGAAGAGAGAGGACACGTGAAGCTGATGCTGGCATATGGGTGTTTCTTTTGCCACGGTGTGCTTGACGTTTACTCACAGAGGGACACTGTGCCAGCTTTTCAGCCGCGACGAGCTGCACGTTCAAGTGTTTGCTTTGAGACTTCCCCCTTGATTTGATCAGCCGCTGGAGAACCTGAGGGGAAACGCATATACAATTGAAGAGAAGAAAAAAGGAAAATGTCTCCAATTATGGAACGAATACCAACTCCAGAGGCTTGCCGCTCGGCAAACCAGCCACGCACGGGCCTCTTTCATCAACATTTCCAGTCGTACGATTTACAACCGATCTCTAAACATTACAGCTGCTGCATTCGTGTTCGGGAGGGGAGATTACATTCCCCAGGAAATCCAACCGGCGCAGGCAATGACACGCCTGCCACTGCTTCTATATGTCCAAACTCCCGAGTGTAACGGTCATGCCCTCTGCTCCCTCACCGCCCGGATGGGTCCTCTCATATTTCACTCAGAAATTTAACAGAAATTTAATTAGACCCTAAGATACTAACTGTAGCTTTGACACATTCGACTATATACAGTGTCCTGTTAGGTGAGAGCAGCAAAATGTGAATCCCTAGTCTTCAATCTTACCTTAGGTGAGGACACTTTCACGTGGACGATAATGGGAGCTAATGAGGTCTTGATGAGCTGCGCCGGATGGTTGATGGTGTCTGCGTCCAACACCACCAGCTGTAGAGACCTGGCCAGCTCGAAGATCCTTTCTATTTCACTCTGGACCTCCGCTACGGGAAAGACAGCGACATAGAGCAGCGCAACGATGAACGCAGAGGAATGTGAAGGCGATCGCATGATGTTTGGACACCTACAAGACGTGCACATCATTGAGTGAGACAGTTTCCTGTGGCTTTACCGAGGCTGGAGCGGGTGTTGGATCTCTCAATGATGGCCCTCTTACTGGGGTTGTTTAGTACTGACCTCTTGGCCAAGGATATGTCTGCCGTTACCCTTGTGATGGATATCCTGCAACAGCCATGGAAACACACGCACAGACATGTCACACACACGCCAAAACTGCTGGCAGCGGGGATCCGAATGACAGATGCTTTTGGCTGCCTGCTTACCTCCCGTCAAACCTGTGCTTCAGGAAGTCAAACAGCGCTTTCTGCATCATGTCTGTCACCTAGGTTGACGAATGAGGAAGAGGGTGCAGGAGAGAAAGGATGAAAAGCATAATATCATTTAGTAACTCATCTCATTCTAAAAAAGGCTTTTTGTGCATCACAAATTATTCTCTGCTACTAAATTTCAAAACCTGCTCCACGTTTTCAGCCGGGGCGCAGTTTGCCCAGAAGGTTGTTGCCACAGCAACACCAGAATGGGAGGCGAGGGCTGTGATTCCATGACAACTGACTCGGGCGCCCACCTCCTCCCACCGCCTCCCTTTGGTTGTTTGTCCTGCGGTGCCAGTGGTAACTGATAATCAATGACAGCCTTCAGTTTTACCGTTGTATCTCTGAGGGAATCAAGCCCGAGCCGGTGACGTGATGCAACACAAGTCACGAGTCGGCTCTGCACTCAACGGATGCATCGTCACCCCGAGACGATTATCGTTATAATTGACTGTTTACTTAATAGGGACAAAGCAATTATTGCACTAGATAAAGCTACAAGCTTGTTTTTTATCTGTAGTCCCTGGACGGAGGCCGCGAGGAACGCACAAGTGAAACGATGTCAAACAAGGACGGTGGGGATTTCATCACCAAACGAGTAATGAATGAAGGATTTTCTTGCCAAATGTGCATTTTAAAGTGTTTTAACTGTGAAGTCAGTCTTCTTTCCTATCAATTATCACTCACAGCAATCGTATTGGCTGAGTCATGTAAGAACCAGGAGATTTTTTAGATTTGGCTCTGGAGGAGCGGCTGATTGAAATCGCCCCAGGGAGCAGCAGCACGTCCTACCTCATAACCTTTCAGGGACGGTCCCACCAGGACGACCGGCCTCATGGAAGGAACCACGTCGTAGGGAGGGACGTGCTCCGCCTGGAGGGACGGGGACACACAGCAACAGTCAAGCTACAGTATCATTACTACAGTACGTGTCTCCTCAAGTCTCCATGGAACCACGCGTTCTTACAACTGTAACTTGAGAGATGCTTTAAACTGAATAACGTTCCAGGACAATTTCAAATAAATAAAGATCAATTTTAAAAAAGACATTCTCCAAGGGTATCATTTCTCTTTCTTCTCGTGTATGTTTAAGTACTCCACTACGTAATTCCATTTGAGCATTTTGTACATATTTTACCCCCCCCCCCAAAAAAATAAACAGATTACTAATAAATTCTAAAAAATATTTTCTGATTTCTAATGGGGTTTCAACACAATAAAAATTGTGGAATTTCCAATACTTGTACAGTTACAACAAACAAACAAAACTGACCAATCAAATAAACTTAAAAAAATCGGATATATGCAGATGACCAAATTGTATTTATCACATTACATTTATATAGTACATTTAAAAACAAAACATCAAAATGAGCGCAGTTACGGACAATTTTATTTTCTAATTGTAATTTTTCGGCTGTAACTCAAGCTATACAATAATTTACCTGCATACTTTATATGTCCCTTACAGTTCAGGTTATTAGTAGAGGTAGAAAAGGTATTTTTTTACGTAAGTAATTCACCACACTCACCACTTTCTGTTTCTGCTTTCCTGAAAAAAGAAATGAAAAGTGAGTGAGTGTTTACTGGACTTGGGATGACGCCTGAAATTATATCACAGGGTGTGAATACACAAATACAGAGCAGAGACCACGACAAACATTTGCCATCTGTGAGTTTGTCGACGGCGTTTACCGCTCAGACCTAAACAGACTAAATTGTGTCTGTGGGACGAACCTGCCGAGTTGGGGTTTGGCTTGAACGTGCCCGACACCATCTCTCCGAGACTCGAGGACGAGTTCCCACTGGATTTGCTGCTACATTGATAACAGAGGACAGAAAGAGGAAAAGGTGTTGAGGTAAAGAAAAATCGTCATCAAGTCAAACACAATCAACCCCCTGGAGAACAGGCGACCACAGACTGCGCTCAGGCTGACACATGAAAGTATGAAAGCATTATCTAAAGACAAAAAAATAATATTCGGTCGGCGGTCTTTATTAGTTCGTGGACATAAATAACCGATCGCAGTGTGAAGTGTTTTGAACTTACCCAAAGTAACACGTTTGTCCTGAACTAAAACAAATATAGGAAATAGTGGGATATGAATATTTGATCAGCTAATAATATAATTAGATGTGTCTTGTTTGTTCTGCTGTGCCCGCAAGTGCAACAATTTTGAATGACTCTATTATCATCGAGGCCAAATATACAGACAGAAATGCATTTGTGAGAGAGACCAGTCAGTGCAAGTGAGGAGAAGGTGGCGGTGGCTGAAACACATCAACCCCATCCGATGGAGAAATTCGGCGGTGGCCAGGACCCAGACACACCTCCGAGAGGTTGGACCACACAACACAACTTGGCCCCCGTCCACCTGATTTCCTCCCAGCTGCCGGGATCTCCTCTCATCCCTAAAGTGTCTCTCTCTTCAACACATCCCCAAAGCCTCCATCCAACCCCCTCTTTATCCGCTTTGATCCGCGTGTCTTCACTGCCGCCGATTCCTCCTCCTCCTCCTCCTCCTCCTCCTCTCACTCACCCATGGAAGCGTCCTCTCTTCTGCTCCTGCTGGAGTCGGATGTTTTCCAGCTTGAGGGGGCTCGGGATGAAGCCGATGTCGCAGCCTTCCTTCACCAGGCGGCCGATCCACCAGTCGTTATTGTACTTCTGTGACGTGAGGGGATGAAAAATCGACTAAGATCTCCTACATCTCTTTATTTCTTCTTCGTTTCTGTCGGGACACCAGGCCCGAATCGTACCTCCTTGATGTGGAGGAAGTCCTTGGCATCGAAGGAGACGGCGGTGCCGGCCACTGGAACGTCCTCGTCCAACGCGCCGCAGTAGCCGACATTGGTCCTCACGGCGAATGCCACCGCTTTGGTCTGTAACACAGAGGAGAGGTAAAAAAGAAAAAAGAAAAAAGAAAGTAATCAGAGAAATAAGGCGGCAACAAATGACCATATTGCATCTTCGTTGCCTCGTGTTTCCCCTTTTGAGATGTCGGAATGTTATGTGTTAGTTGCCATTTCTTAACTCGTCTTTGTTCCCCTCGCTTTGACTGACTCACCTGTGTTTGCACTCTTTTGGATTATTCAATACGCCACGCGCACTGGGCTTCGTGACGCACCTCCGCTTTAAAAAATAATGCTGCCCGTCTGTTCACCGTGACTGTTTTGCTCACTACTTCCTTCAGAGCTTTGTCACGGGTGTTTTACGCAGGAAAAAGAAAACGGGACGGACCAGTCGTACAGTGGCGGCGGTGAAACTGAATCACGAGTCTTATCTCTGAGAGCTGAGACTGTGCTCCTTGTGATGTACCGTTACAGGACAGTGGCCTGTTGTTCCGCAGACAGCCCCCCCCCCCCCCCGGCGACGCTGACCTTTGCCCTCTCGAGCTGAACGGTGGCCTGCTGCTCCTTCTCTTGCCGGCCGCCCTCCTTCTCCTCCTCCAGGGACACGTCCGAGTCAGACGGTCGGCTTGTGTAGGAATCAGCTGAGCCCTGCAGAGCAACGGAGACACGGAGAGGATGGACCTGACGTTACGGGGAGGGGATTCAAGAAAAATGACCACCCCTGGTGGTGAAACCGCCGCAGGGGCGAACAACTTCCCCTTACGGTCACAGATTGTCGGCTGCTGAGGCTGTGATTTAAAGCTTGATGACACTTGAGGGAGTGTGTGTGTTGCTGTGTGTGTGTGTGTGTGTGTGTGTGTGTTTGTGTGTCACATGATCCACCGTGTTCCCCCCTCCTCCACACAGGATCAAAGGCCAATAGATGAAAGATGAGGACCCGACCGGGAGGGAAGGGTTCAGAAAGATGGTGATTTATTTTTAGAAATAAGATAACAAACAGGAAATCCAGCTCATTTGTGTTTTTTTGTTTTTTTGAAACCATGGTAATCTGAGTTAATATGAATTTGACTTCCCTCCTCTTTCGCTTGCAGCCTCAGGGAAACACTCTGAGAAATGCACTGCTACACTGCGACACCGACCTCTGCGGGTTTGAAAGTCTGCTGCACTTGTAACAACGTCCATCATCACAGGAAAAGAGAATCAAATTTCAGGTTTTCGGGGTTAAATATTATCCGAGAAAATTTGAATCGGCGGCAGCTGGACGTGGTCATTGATGCTTCTCCTCATCAACAGGTTTTCTTCAGTTCATCGTCTGAGTCAATGCAAGCTTTCTGGGAGAGACATGACCTGGAGGAATCTTCCAAAATGTTCTACTTATCCAAATTCCAAATGGCACAATCATCCTATTGTGTCTTCATCTCTTTTTAGTTGTTTATGTCGCCTTGTTTAAAAAGGAACAGCTTCAAATTTTGAGAGGTATATGATGTTTCACTTTCTTGCCGTGGGTTAAATAAGACGACGGATGAATCGGACATTTCATTTGGAGAAATGTAACATTTGGTTCGAGGTATTTATAACATGCGACGTCAAGAGAGTGTATTTGAAGACGTCACACTAGTTCTCTCCTCTTTTTGTCGTGTTTGACATGTTTTCATTTCATGTTGCCCATTTTCATTTGTGTCCATTCTCTGTATAGGAAAATCACACAAACGTAAGAGACTGTACACACAACTGGGACGGCCCTCATTGGTGTGCGGACCTTCACCGAGGCCACACAACCCTCAGTATGTTTCCTGAGAAGGTGCCCCATCTCGCTATGTTCAGGAAAATTGAGAGAAAAAATGTATTTCTTGGATCTGCCCCTTTGACTGGACGTAAAGGCTTCCTCCCTGCCCCATGGTCCATCCTTCCACCATGTTTGGTGCAAGTCAGTTCAGTACTTTTTTGCACGATCTTGTGAACAAACAAAGAAATAAACAAAGAAATACAGGCACAGAACACATTACCCTCCTCGGTGCGGGAGGTTATACGAGTTGTGCTGTGTTTAGATAAACTGCCACAGTGGTGCTTGTTCCTTTAAAAATTTGAATTTGCCACTTCATAAAGTTGTGCGAAGCGAGGACCTTCTGGTTCATGACGTTCCGAGGGGAAATGGCAGCGATAAAACGTCTCGTGTGTTATTTCACCGCTGACCGTCTCTCTGACCTCCGTGGTCCGTGTTGAAATGGCGGCAGTGAGGAGAGAGATCACGAGGTGAGGGTGACCAGAGTTGGCTTTTATAACATCTCATTGATTCCTTTATCCTTTACTTCAATTTATTATCTGTATGTCTCATAACATGACATTTTTGGTCTCTTAAAATCACTGGTTATTCTGTATCTTTATTGTGTGTGTGTGTTTGTGTGTGTGTGTGTCTGTGTTTGAGTGTGTGTGTGTGTGTTTGTGTTTGAGTGTGTGTGTGTGTGTGTGTGTGTGTGTGTGTGTACCAACCACCACGACCACCACCATTAAGGTGCCTCAGGCTGGAGTCTCATACGATCACTATCAGCGTCAGCGTCATCGCCTCCCTAACTCACCCCTCGTCCTTATTAGCTACAAGTCAGTGGCTGCTGCAGAGAAAACGCCCACCCACTCACTCGAGGCGGAGAGAGAGAGAGAGAGAGCGAGCGAACCAGAAAGACGACAAGATTATGGCCGAGCAGCTGAGGAAAAATGTGCAAACATAAACATAAGTAGCGTGACATAAAATACAGTAGGCTGTTAAAAGTGGAGAATTGTTCCCTCAGCTGCTGCCTCTCCGTGAAAAAGCAAAGTGAACGGTGAAGGCACCTGACGATAAGCACGACCTTGTGATCCTTTTCAGGTGAACTGAGCCGACTGTGTTTCAGGGTACAGACAAGAAAAGGAAACATCCTCGAGACATTAGGGAGTTTTGGGGGATTTGAATTCATATCACAGCAGTGTGTTTTTCGCTCTCTCTCTCTCTCTCTCTCCAGTTGGATGTTATGCCGTCGCCGTGATGGAGTGAGATGTCGCCGCTCTGTGACACAAGAAATCTGCGCTCCACGGCTACTAAGCCACGGCTGAGTGAGCACGGCTACATTAGGATGAGCACCCGGTGGAGCCCCTACAGCTCAGTCTTTGGTACCGGTGACAGAGGGCTGTGAAACTGAGGCCTGCCCAGACACATCCGCCTCGCTCCTCCAGGGTCGGGAGCTATTCCCCCTTGGTCGCCAGCATTAAATGAGATGAAGGAGTGAATGATGATGAATGAGGCACACACACACACACACACACACACACACACACACACACACACACACACACACACACACACACACACACACACACACACACACACACACACACACACACACACACACACACACACACACACACACACACACACACACACACACACACACACACACACACACACACACACACACACACACACACCATCAATGGCCTTTATGATTCATCGGGCCCCACCGGTGTCCGTAGCCCACCTGTCCACAGTCGTTTGTAAACCGCCCGTTTGTTCGCCAGTCCGTCTGCCTTTACCCGTCCTCCAGTCCAAACACGTCTCTCTTTCCGCGTCTCTCTCTCTTTTTGTTCCCTTCGTGGAGACCAAAAGCGCTATAGAAGTCTCGGGCGCTGTGGGATAACGCAGCCGTCAAACTGAGATTTATTGGGCTGAATGTAAACATGATCATCATATCGGACCATGTGGCGTGACGTAATGCTGCACGCGCCGCAACATCCATCACACGTACTGTACCATGACACCATACAGGGAAGTGTTCATCACTTGTTTTTAAATTGCAACAGCAACAAATTACATTCAATATATTTAATTTCAGATTGCACACCCTCCACCCTCCCTTTTGCTGGATTGAAAATCTTTTAAGCTACATATAAAATGTGTCCACATTGTGTTTGGTCATGCATCTGCAACAGTTAATCGAATATTCGATTCATAATGGACTACTAAATTAATCGCCAACTATTTTGATAATCGATAAATCGGTTCAAGTAGTTTTTATGGAAAAAAAGGTCAAAATTCTCTGATGTCATCTTCTTAAATGTGAATATTTTCTGGTTTCTTTGCTCCTCTGTGACAGTCAACCAAATATCTTTGGTGTGTGGACAAAACAAAACATCATCTTGAGGGTTTGGGAAACACGATCAACATTTTTCACAATTTTAGGACCAATCGATTCATCTAGAATATAGTCAACAGATTAATTCGTAATGAGAATAATCGTTCGTTGCAGCACCTACATCTGAAGATCTCGGAATATCAAGAGATGCTGGTGTTTCTTTTCCGTCAGGAGAAGGTGGGAGTCTACTGATAACCTTCCCCCACAAACCAAACCTCCTGGATATTCCCGATACAACATGTAGAAAAAGAGACGCCGATTCATCGAAGGGCAAAATTGAACAAATCCGGGTCAGGGGCCGCTCCCATTTTGATGTCCGACGGCCAAATAAATCAGTGCACACGCACAAGTGTGTGTT